>NC_142609.1:7212992-7512992 GCF_041222555.1 Hakea prostrata
ATGAACAATAATAATAAAAGTGCGGAAGATAAATCATAGATCCAAATAAGGAAAGAATGAATCATATATAACTCAGAGTACTAGATATAATCAGAGTGTCTAAATCAGATAAGTAAAGTGAGGCGAAATCTCACTCTACAACCAGCGGAAAAGTAGTTCTAAAAGAGAATAAGCAAGATAAAATCTAATCCCAATAGCAGGTACAATAGGTAACTAAATTGTTCTCAACTTTATAGACAACATCCCTATAAGTATAAATCTCATAAACAGCACAAGGGCGCTTCCACTCTATGGTCGGACTAAGCATCGTACGGAGCATAACCACTCGCGGGATCTTCAGTGTAATTGTTGTAACCGCAATCACCTTCCTGGAGATATGCCTCTTCTCCTTGCGCTTCTTCGTACGAGCCGTCATGATATTCAGAACCTGTAGAATAGTCTAACAAACATTGTACAATAAAGGAATGAGTTTCAAAGAAACTCGAAGAAGGCGATTAAATCCATAATAACATAAATGGCAGGATTTCGGAACAAACATAAATGCAATATGGTATGAAACAAACAATGAATGTATGAATCTAACTCTACATATGCTTGGTCTCTATTGCGAGACATGCTTTAAGTCATAGCACCGTACTTCTTTAGGAAGGTCTCAATCACTCATCATCAGTTGGTAATGGGTCCGGCATCCCTCGGGACATTCCATGGCTGGGGGTATAGGTCACCACTCTCTCACATAACCATTGGTCTAAGTACCGGCACATGTCAGGGTAAAGCCTAGCCAAATGCAAGTCTTCTACTTGGTTACATCAAGTCAGATCCAGATACGTCCATTCCTTGTCCCTGACGATCCTTTCCGGTATCCTTCACACTAGAGTCCTCATAGTCCCTAACTACGGACTCATCAACCCTACTGGTCATCCACATATGGTAAACGGGAAGCTCTCACGTCCTCTCACGGGTTTGTTACCGGTCTTAAGCGCCCGTGAGCCCAAGTCCATCCATATGCAACCCTACCAATAAATGGCCCCCACAATGTGATTCATGTTCTCTCACGGGTTGGTTACCGGTCTTGAGCGCCCATGAATCCCCATTGCTACCACGGGTCGTTCGGTCTCAATACCCCTCCGATTAGGGTCTGACATAACGGGACATCCTAGCCCAACACTACTAGACAGTCCTAGATATGTCATCCAACAGTTTAGGAAGGTGTCCAGAGGGCATCTCCGGAAACATCCCATAATATTCCCGTAGTTGTCCAAGGACAGAAGTGTCAAAATGACATCTCTCCTTTCCAAACCATACTTAAGCATACACAAGCATCAATTCATAACATCACATATATGGTAACTTCATATATGGAAAGAAATCAATAATTACAATCACTTTGTATATAACTGGTAGGTAAATCATACATGAGTCAATTCAATATAAATAAGTAATGCTACTGATATCAAAACAGTACCACAGTAGTATAACATTATAAGAATCTAATTAAAGAAATAACTTAACAAGATTCAAATATAGAAACTAGGATATGCAATTTATGTTGTTAAAGAAGTAACCATCCTTACCTTTTATAACTCGCAAAGGAATCCTAAGAAATCAAGTAAGATCTTGACAAACTTGAGAAGAAGGTCCTAAACAAGTGTATACAACATATTAGGAAAGATCCCTAACAGAAAAGATACCAAAACATCCAAAACAGACCAATTCTGGGAGTTGCTTTGTACTCATTGGTCGAGTGGATTGGTCGATCGGTCCAATCGACCAATCGATCGACCAATGCGAGACGATAGCCTATAAAATCAGAGTTTTGAGATATAAAATCCGAATTTGGTGGTTCAAAAGGGTACTAATCAAGGGGTAAACTACATTAGTAGTATCCTAACATATAGGGGATCTCAAAACACTAATCAAATCAAGTCATCAAGATACAAATTAGGAAACAAAAAGTTACCATAATTAGATCAATCATGGTTCTTGAAGAATTCAAGATAGAAATCAAAGACAAGAACAATAGGAGAATGAATCATTGATTCAAGTAAAGGTATCATGAGAAGCATACTTAGATCTTCAAGAAAATAGACCTAAGAGCATAAATCTAAATAAGGAAACAAAACCTACCATATATGTAATTATCATGATTCATGAAGAAAACATGGTATGGTAGAAGAGAAACAACTAGAGATTGATAGATCATGGATCATGAAAAGAAAACACAACAATTGACTACTAACATGATCAATATAGTAGATCCAAGGAGATCAGAATTCAAATCAAAAGATAAACAAAGACTAGATCATGATTTGATCATGATTCCTTCAAAAGCTTGCAATGATCATGGTTAAGATCATTGCTTCAGCCATTAATCCTTAGGAAGATCATGAGAGACAAGTCCAGAGATGTTTGCAACAGAGAATGCAGCATCTCCTCTACTGTCTCAACTCAAAAAGGAAAGAAAAACAGAGATGGGGGAGAAGAAGAGAGTGTAGACATACCTTTGATGCAAAAGGAAGAGTTTTGACGAAGATCCGTCAAGAAAACACCAAGGATGCAAGGGAGATGACTTGCAGAGGTCTTTGGTTCGTTCCAAAGAGTTTGGAGGCAGAAAATACGAAGTAGACTCGAGATTGGACTTAAATAGAGCAAGCAAGACCTAATTGCCAAAGACAGCACCCATTGGTCGAGTGGATTGGTCGACTGGTCCAGTCGACCAATCAGTCGACCAATGCGAACAGCAATTCCAAAACAGGGAATTGAAGACCCAGATCAAATCCAATCCTAAAGAGGTTTTGCACACATATCAAGTGACTTACCTAATAGGTAGAAATGCCTTCAAACCATGATAGAGAGCACTCCAAGTCCATCAACTAATCCGATCTTCATCAAGATTCAGTTTCCATAAATAGAACTTCATCATCAACTCTCATGGATTCAAAGCCAGACACCAAGTCCTCCACTGGGATGGCCCAAAGCTGACTTCTTACTTTACTTCGGGTCACTGGACCTACAAATAACAAGGTTTCCGGGTCAAGGTTAGGGCTGGGTTTTACATCTAGACACTATTATTTACCTTTGGTTTCGTTTCAATTCCCGATGGAACCATTAGGTGTCCCCTCCCGAGAGGGTTTTTGATTTTTTTATTTCAACAACTGGGTACAGGGTTTAGAGCTTTGAATGACAGTAATAGTTTTTTTTGTTGAACCCTGTTTATGCAAGCCTTTCTTGTCTTCTCCATCTACAGCTTCTTGATTTATTGGTGTTGTGATTATTGTTTTTTTATTCTCTAGTCTTTGTGATTGTCTTCCACATTTTCTTTCTTCTGTATTTTGGAAGTTTTCTTGTCTTCTTCTCTACAGGTGTCTTAAAGGTATAGTGTAGTAGTTACTGCTTTGGTATGCTAGTTGTGTGGTTTTTCTTTGGTAAATAGCACTTCATTCAGTGAACTGAAGAAAGTACAGACACAACTATATGAATACACAAAGTTCGAACCGAACCAAGGAGCAGAAATTGACCAAACTGTCGTACATGCAATAGACAGGGTAGGCTAAGGGTTGGATCAAGCCCAAAATGGGTCACGCCCAAAGAACCCTTAGAACAAAAACTATAGCAACTACAACACCAAAGAAACACCCACAGAGGGGGACATAATACACGCCACAAGGGAGGACATACAACACGCCACATAGAGCGGACATACAACACGCCTCAAGGACGGACAGAAAACTCACGCAGTTGTTGCGATGGTAGCATCAAAAGTGCGGAGAAGGTTCGGACCTGCCATTCAGCTCTGCCTTAGAGGCGTACCTGTCAAGCTCGCCGCAGAAGAACTTGTACCCAGAGCTGGAGTTGTTCTGCGGTGTGCACCAAAGAACACTGCAACCAGATAATTGATTTGTTATTTGATAACGAAAAAAAAGGAAAAAAAGTACTGCAACCAGATCTACTGTAAGAACAATCAGATCTAAGGGGAAACCCAGATCTGGTTATTTAAGTGGAGACGGGAGAGAGGGAAATAGAGACGGGAAAGGGGGAAAAGATAGGAAAGAGGATCAGAGGAGAAGAAATAGAAGATCCGAGGAGGAGAGAAGCCGCAGAGGCGGGAGGTGGAAGCAGCGAGAGAAGGCGGGAGCAGGAGAGAAGGCGGGAGCAGGGAGAGAAGGCGGAAGCAAGGAAAGAAGGCGGGAGAGGGAAGCAGGTAGGAGGCGGGAGAAGGAGCAGGGGAGGTGGAGAGACTGCATAGGCAAATCTCTTCGCCTCAAACGGCGGTCGAGTTGGCTTTGTTTAGTGGGAGAAAGAAAGAGAGAGAGGAGACAGAAAGAGAGGTCACATTATGGATTTGATTGTTAGCAGGAGCTGGAGTTGTTCTAGTTGTGTGGTTGGTGTCCATGTTTCCTTTCTTTATCTTTTCTTTTTCGTTTATTGTCATACTTTAAGCTTACTTTGGGGGTTTTCCATAGCGTCTTGCAAGTTGTTGTCTGCCACCATCATGGCGACTCCATAGGAATCAGGTGAACGTTTTGAACTAGATATCTTTATTCCGGCAACAAACAACACTGTTTTGGAACCTTACCTCAATAGATGGGAAATGAATAGTGAGTATGTTGTTATTGGCACGATTTTTACTTCTATAAGGATTGGAGTTTCAACTGTGGCTTTATCTCTAAACAGAGCTTGGAATATCCGCCGTGACCTTGAGGTTTCCCAGGTTGGTCCCTACCTGTATCTTATACAGCTCGCAAACACAGAGGAAATGGAGGTAGAACTCAACCAAGGGCCTTGGTAATAAAAAATCACTTGCTCCTACTAAAGAAGTGGATTCCAAGTATCCTAGTCAAGGAAGTGGTTTTCGATTTCTACGATATTTGGGTTCATGCTTCAAACCTCCCTCCTGATTTGCAGAATTCAGAGATGGCGGCACTAATAGGAAACAAACTGGTTACGTTTAAGAGGTTTAAACCTCATAATCAGCTTAGAAATCTTGAACGGCCACTTGAGATTCGTATTTCCCGTTCCTCTCAATTACCAATCAAGCCAGGCATTCGGATGTTCAAAGCAAGAGATGAAGAGATATGGGTTGACCTGCAATATTAAAAATTACCTTCAATCTGCTACTTCTGTGGTCACTTCGGACATGAGGGTAGAAATTGCATGCTTAGGCTTAATCTTGATAATGGAGGTTTTCCTATTTTTGAAGGTATTTCAGATTTGCACTGTGGGGAAATATGTAGTGTTTCTTTTGGAGACTGGATCAAAGTAGGAAGTAATTCCAATCGGCCTCCTAGAGAGGAAGTTCGCAAGTTGCTGGCTAAAATTTCTTTGATTGAATTGAGGCTGCTAATGCCCCTAGTAGATAAAAACTCTCCTGTACATCTTCAACCATAAATTATTCAATTTGCGAAGGACCTTTTAACAGTCCCGGCGGATCTGCTGGAGATTATGCAACCATGTCGGTTTCCGCTGAATGGCACCGAAAGAGGAAACTCCAATCTCAGGGGAATCTATGGGTCAAGTGGATGGGCCTCAATTTAATAATCAAAGCCCACTCCAAAATTGGGTTGTCAATCATGAACATAGCCAATTGAATTCCATTCCTACAATTGGGCCCAATGTCCATACGAGCATCCAAAAAGGTCAGGCCCCAAATTTAAATATTCTTCCTCTGAACCCTCTTGTTCTTTCTGACTCCCAACCAATTTCTGATCTAAACTATCTATCCAGCCTTGGTTCTTCTCCCCACCGAGACCCTGCTAGTGACAGTTCTTTCATACATGCTAGCAGTGAGGCCCTTCCCTCTGATTACCCCAATCCACCTCTCATTTTCTCATCTTCTTTCCAATCTTTAACTCCTCCTTCACCCAGCTCTGAGTGCCTAACTGATTCACCTTCATCCCACCCAATCTCTAGAGTGAACTCTCTGAATGCTATGGCTAGTGAACACCTTCTCTCTTCCTCATGTACGAATGTGATCCTTGAAGAAGGTGAATTTGTTCAAAATCCTGTTACTTTATCTAATTCTGAGAATTTACCTCTTTCTGTTAGAACAACAAGCCCACTTGAAGCTCAAAGTCCTTCAATTGCCATTACTATGTCTTAGCCTATCATTATAAGGACTTCTCATATCATCCAGAATATAGGTCCTCGTGTATGGATTGAGGAAATTCATTCTCCTGAAACCAACTCATATGAGGCAATACCTACACCCTCAAGAAAAAGGGACCTTGACCCTGAGGCAGAACAAGTCACTACATCTCTTAAAAAAAATGAGTCTGGAGGATTCTAAGGAGCGTGGCTTCAATAGAGCAAAGCAACCTAGTAGTCTTAATGGACTTGCCCGACGAGCAATGGGCAGATCCCCGAGCAGATTTAGGGCTATTATACGATACCGGGACATTTTTTTATCTTCTTTTGAAAGGGTGAGGCAGGCTGCCCTTAATCAGCCCCCACAGTCATCATGAAACTCCTAAGTTGGAACTGTCAGGGGATTGGCCCACCCCTGACACAACAGTACCTGCATAAATTATGCAGGAAAAGGAGGCCTAGCATAGTATTGTTGATGGAAACCAAAAAAGGAGATTCTGACATTTATAGACTTGCTAGGAAACTTAATTTTGATGATTTCTTCTCACTGGATTCTATTTGGTAACTCAAGGGGTATTGGAATTCTCTGGGATGGTAATGTTTCCCTCACTATCTTATTTAGTTCTTCACATATTGTAGATATGCTTATACATGTTTATTCTTCTAATGCAAATTTTAGACTTACACTGGTATATGGACATCCCTAGGTAGAGCACCGAGATAGAGTTTGGGATGAAGTTGCACACTTGGGTACCTCTGTAAGTAGTCCTTGGCTTATTCTTGGTGATTTTAATGAGATTCTATGTAATGAGGAGAAATGGGGTGGGAGACCAAAACCCCAAAGCCAAATGGATAGCTTTAGAAGGGCAATTGAGAGTTGTGATCTATTGGAGGTTAAATGCACCGGACCTAAATTCTCTTAGTCAAATAAAAGACAAGGCATGGACTTGATTAAGGAATGTCTGGATCGGGCTTTTGTTAATTTGGAATTTCTTCACTTATATGGGGGAATTCAGGGTCATCGGTTGGCCATAGTGGGATCGGACCACTCCCCTTTGGAGGTCACCCTTCACCCACCCAAACGTAGACCTATGAGATTCCATTATGAAACCAAATGGGAGGATCATCAAGATCTCTCCCTTCAAATAAATCTTAGTTGGAATGGATCCCTCTCTGGTTCCTCCATGTTCCAGCTCCACCAAAGGATTAGACACTATTCTAAATCCCTTAGGATTTGGAGCAAAGCCACATTTAGGATGCATCCCTAGAAATTGCAAATCTCACTTGCCTGATTGAAGTATGCCAACAAAAACTCCCTTCTGAAAGCACTGCCCTTGAAGAAATGGAACTCAAAAAACAATTAGAAGTCCAACTTTTGGTGGAAGAAAAATTATGGTGTCAAAGATCCCGAGTTCTATGGTTAAAGGAAGGTGATCAAAACACTAGCTTCTTTCATGGTGCTACCGCTAATAGAAGGCAGAAAAACACCATCCACAGATTAAAGAATAGTAACGGGCACTGGCTTAAGGAGGATCACTTGATTCATAATGAAATCTGCACTCACTTCTCTTCCATCTTTACTTCATCCTCCCCCATTCCCCCTCAGAACTTTCTGATTAGTATTCCCACATGCATTATAGCTTCAGATAATGCTACCCTCTGCAGGCCCTTCACCTATGATGAAATAGAAAAGACCCTCTTTCAAATGAAAGGAACCAAGGCTCCTGGTATAGATGGCCTTCCTGCTAGATTTTTCCAAAAGCACTGGGACATTGTTGGTCTTGACTTAGTGAAGGGGGTCCAACATTTTTTCAATGGGGGGTTTTATGCTCAAGAGCCTGAATAAAATTGTGATCTCCCTAGTCCCAAAAAGCATAGCCCACAAGAGATGTCTCATTTTCGACCCATTAGTTTGTGCACTACTCCTTACAAAGTCATTGCAAAATGTCTAGCTTTTAGACTCAAACCCATTTTGGGCTCTATTATTAGCCAGACTCAGAGTGCCTTTGTTCCAGGTAGAGCCATCTCAGATAATATCTATTTGGCTCATGAATATCTGCACTTTCT
Source organism: Hakea prostrata (assembly GCF_041222555.1). NCBI lineage: Eukaryota > Viridiplantae > Streptophyta > Magnoliopsida > Proteales > Proteaceae > Hakea > Hakea prostrata. The sequence continues at coordinate 7,221,144 of NC_142609.1, forward strand.
TAAGAAATCCAAATCTAAGAAGGGATACATGGCTCTTAAGCTTGACTTGTGTAAAGCATATGACAAATTGGAGTGGTCTTACATTGAACACACTTTAAAGAGAATGGGATTTGTTGTTTGTGTAGTTAATCTGGCTTGTCATGTAATTTGGATGGTTGTTAATGAATGAGAACGTCAGTGCCTCTTAATCTGATTTTGTTGGAAATCTTAGCACAAGTCTGCTATAATGATTCGATGTCTGCAATTACTCATTTCTGTGATGTCATATTATTGATGCACCAAGTGATGTTTCAAGCTCTGGAGAACCTGGGAAAAATTGGATCAATGTGAGAGTTTTAGGATTTTAGAATTGGTTGAATGAGAACCTTGAGACTTACACATTAGGGGTCCCCATTTGGGTGTTTCCAAGAACTCTGTGCATTGTGAATATTGACTGAGGTTTGACCCCTTCCCTTCCCCAAAAGAATAATGCTCCGCTATTTTGGGCCACCTAGTAACTAGGAATATGCATGCAACCCATGTGTATTTTTGAAGTCAACAGTGGCCTGGAATATGAGCACATATATCATGAAAAAAAAAAAAAAAAAAAAAAAAAAAAGAAAGAAAGAAAGAAAGAAAAGAGAGAAAGAAAGAATAGTGCTCGACTGATTTGGGCTGCCTAGTAACCAGGAATATGCATGTAACCCATGTGTATTTTTGACGTCAACAGTGGCTTGGAATATGAGCATGCAAGGCACTCTTGTTTGTGATCTTGTTGAGTCATCGGGTATCTTCATCACAAATGAGCGGTATTCGCGTAAAAAGGCAGGATGACAACATGATATAAAAAAAAATTAAAAAAAAAAAAGCTTCATAAAGAATAAGTTTGGGGGTCAAATGCTCTAAATGGTATGCATCAAGTTCTTGGGGGTGTAAAAGGATATGGGTCCCTAATTAATGGAGAGGTAATCATTTGGTTAACATATTAGATCAATGAACTAAACTTGAGGATCATGATTCAGCTGGACTAGGGTACTCTGGGGCAAGATTCTTAACTTTCACACACACACTTGCGAGCATCCTGATGAGTAAAGTAAGACATCTAAGAGTTATTGGCCAGACGTGTTGGATCAAAAAAAAAATTAGAAAGATTGAGAGGCAACTTCTATCTTACACTATCCTATTGCATGATTAAGCCAAGTTATCTACTTTTCTTTTCTTTTGATCTCTTAATGCTTTCATTAATAGTTAGTTGGTATTTTCACTTGTCTTTATTGTTCGAGGTCAAGCAATGTCTTAAGTTTGGGGGTGTGATAACTCTATGAAATAGAGTTAAGATTGGTAACTTTATACTTGAGATGGCTTGATTTAGGAGTGTTTTGTCTTTGTTTTAGTGATAGTATTCATTAGATGTTGTCTTATTTAGTCTTAACATGTTGCATCTTGTTTAGTTCATTATTGTCACTCTTACATGAATTTCTCTTCAGATTTGTGGATGAATTTGATTATTTCTCTTTCTTTTTGAAAAATGTAGGTAAAGAGCCATAATAGGAGAAGAAGCTGTCCTCTAACTTTGTTGTGATTTTTGCTGCAGCATTGCCACAGCAACGGAGCAGAATATTCTCAGATCCAATTCAAATGGAATTGACCAGAAAGGGCTAACATAAGTGGACAATATTCTTGTAAATACATGATGGTTCTCAGCCCTTGATCTCAGGAGGAATGTTCTAATCCTATGGCCAGGTTCTACCCTAATGATTGAATACATTTATAGAGAAAAGAGAGACAAAAGAGGAGAAGGAGGCAAAGGAGTACATAGCAACACACGGCTGAGAGGAGAGAAGATAGAACCAAGGCTGGTCTCATGCGGAAGCAAGGAGAGCTGCTAGAGAAGAAGGCTAGAGTTCATGTGGAAGCATTGAAGCTTTAGCTTCTTTTCATTCTTATAAACTTATCTTCTCATCTTCTAGCTTTATGTTAACAATAACTAGTGTTGTGTTTTTAATGTCTTTTATGGGCTAAACTTGTGTTGTGTTGGGATGATAGAAGTACTTAACCTGAATTTTGATATGCATTTATCATGTGTTCTTTAGTTTTATTACAATACAACTTGTTGTCAAGGAATTCAACATGATATATATTGATTAATATCGGTTCTTGAAGAATCTTTCATGAACGATTATTATGATTGAGTTAGTTGGAAAGTTAATGCAGTCTAGATGTTTGTTGAATTGGGTGAGTTAGCATAACCTTTAATTAGTTTGTGTTAATTAGTAGGTTGGGTAGGAATACCCAATTACCTCACATTACATTGATTGGATTGGGTTTAAATTGCATTCATATTTCAATTCTTCATAGGAATATGCAGATGTTGATTTAGGATGCTAGCTAATGTGTATTGGAAAATACCATATTGCCATTCATTCCAAATTCTTGATATATTTTGGGGTTGTAGTATTACTTTAGTATTTGCATTATACAATTCAGGGGAGGGGAAACTTGATTCCCAACACTCTTTTCACTCACTAAGTTCTCTGTATTGCTTAATCTCCATTTTAGTTCCTTAGTTTTATTACCTGTCATTTGGTTATTTAGTTAGTCAATCACAAATCAACCTTGTTAATCTCGTTTAAATCAATTCTACTTTTACATTGAAAGTTAATGATAGAATTCTCCGTGGGATCGATACTCTACTTATCATTTATTACTTGATTGCAACACGTGCACTTGCGTAACATCTTGGTACACAAGCAACACCCATCCTATCTTTTGAATAGACTTGAAATTTGCTAGTCTTGTGTCTATTAGAATTAGTATTTCTTTATATATGCTGCTGTATTCATGTCTTATATATTAATCTTGTTATATTACTGTTGTTTGTCTTGTTTACATATATACTGTGTTGATTATGAATGTTATGTATTGATGATGGTTAGTATATGGTTCTGATGGAAGAGGTATCTCTTTTGGGATATCTTAGCTTGGGATATCAGAAGGCTGTGGAATGGGACACATGCCTGCTGATGTCTCCAGCACTGTCATGACTGTTTGATGACATTATTAGGTAGAGTCTAGAATTGCATGGCTAGGTACCCCACATGCTACTACCCTTTCGGTAGGGGGATTGAAACTGAGTGACCCGTGATGACAATGATGTGACGTTGGTCCACTGTTAGTCATATAAATGGTAAGGTTGCATATGTTAGGGTTGGGCTCATGGACGTCCAAGGAACGGACTGGGTGTTGTGAGGAGTTATGAGAGCATCCACCCCAATAATATGTGGATGACCATAGGGTTAAGGAGTGGAGTCCAACAGCGGTAGCCAGTCCATGAGGATTCTCTCTCCTAGGTTGCGAAGGATACTAAACTGAGTTGGTTGGTGCCATAGGGGATGTATCTGGACTTCATGTAGACATGTAACCAATATGACCTTGCATTGGATTAGAAACCCCGACATGTGCCAGTACTCATTACCAATGGTCGTGGTAAGAGAGTGTTGACTTATCCCCAGCCATGGAGATGAGAGCCAGGTGTGGACTTTCCCTTTTTCCCAAGATCCCTACAGAGGTAACCAGTCCTTGCCGGATCAGAGCGACTAGACCTACCCAAAGGAGGGCTAGTGTATATCTTAAAGCATGTCAACTGTTAGAGACCAGCATAGTTAGAAATCATAGTATCATTCATGCTTTGCATTCATTCATATTATTTGTGCATTTTGGCATTGTTGGATAATTGATGGGATTTATGATTGTTTCTTACTGAGTTCTTTAGAACTCACGCCTTTATTTTGTATATGTTTATTAGCCTGCACAGAAGAAGGAATTGTACAGGAAGATGGACTGGTTTCCTATGAAGGAACCATCCCGTATGAAGAGGATGTGGCACCATCAGTGGGAAATGGAGATAGCCTGTGCGGGAGCTCCTGCGGGTGCATGGAGTGCGCTTATCGCACCTATTGATGGTCAGAGACGGAAGGTGGTTAGAAAGTTTGATCAGTGAAACTTGAGTCTAAGTTTATAGCCTAGAAAAAGGAAACTGGAAAGAAACTGATATAACTCTTTTGTTTACTTCCGCTGAACTCGTATTCGTTTTATTTATTATTCTTTCCTTTTATTATTGTTATTGGAGTATTTGGACTCTTGTAATTCCTTTAATTCATTTATTGAACATTTATTGCTCTTGATTATCTTTATTTGTATTTAATATTGTTGATAGACTAAAACCGTGGATCCTATGACGGATCACTCCCACAGGTTGTCGGGCAGGTAACCGAGACCGGCGGGTGGGGTGTGACACATATAGCCATGAAGTATGCTTGCTACCCCCATACTTTGGATCAGTTCATAAATCATCATGTGAATCTCATATGACATATGCATTAAACATCATGCTATTAAGGTTTACAGTCTAAAGAGACTTCTAATTGACTATAATATTTTCTCCCCCTTTGTCATTAACAAAAAGGAGAAGAAAGCATGGCATGCTCCCCCTACATATGAAGCTCCCCCTAAACATGAGCTTCCCCTTGTACTAAGAACAAGAGAATAGTAGAGAAGAGAAAACATAAGCTTGCATTTCATAACATGTCATTTACATCAATAAGATCAAATGTCATATGTAAAGACAAGTGTTTAACATAAAGAAGATGCAAGAGCTAAAACATCATGACCGGAAATAAGATATGTTCGACTGAAAGAAATAAACTAAAAAATAGCATAGCCAAAAAAACAAACAACTGAAGCTAGTCTTCATCTTCGCTACCCTCTTCTTCATCTCCACTGCCACTGCCACTGCCACTGCCACTGGCCTCAACATCTTCTTCCTCATTTCCTTCCTCATCCTCATCTTCTCCTTCATCGCCTTCCGCTTCTTCAACTACTGGAGCCGGCATAGGAGGAATCTTGAGATGAGTCATCATATGTTGCATCATTGCTGTATGATGAGCTATCATGCCTTCAACAGTATCCATGCGATTACCCATTGAGTCAAAATGGGTATCAAAGTGTTGTTGCAAGGAGGTGAGGCAAGAATCAAGGGCCTGAAATCTCGAATTGGTGGAAGAGGAGTAGGAAGATGGTTGTGGCCCGTGTAATATCCAGCCCTATTCTAACCTTGACCCTGACCCGGATCCACTGTTGTATTCAGGTCCGAGGACCCGAAGCGGTGGAAGAAGAGATTTATGGACCATTCTGATTGATGATCATGATTCGGAGACCGAGCCCATGGACATTGACAATGATACCCCTTGCTTAAATGCATTGTCAGTGTTTAAGGAAAGTCTGCGCATCGGAGAAGATTAATATGGTTGATGTACCAAATGACCTCCTGTGCACAATCCGAAGGTATTCCCCGAAACTAGACTTCTTGATTGAATTGTGGAAGAAAACCTCACTCAATTTGACCTTCTATAGCCTTTCAAATCCCTACTTGAAGTTGCTGTTCTAAACTTGAGTTTTCTGCTGAAATCATCTTGGTCGATCATTTTGGTCGATACCATCGACCAAAAGCATCGACCAAAATGTCCGATCTGCCAAGTTAATGATTCCATGGAATATTCCTTTTCTATTTAATATGACCTCGAGCCTTGAGCCTTTTGCAATCATTTTTCTCACCTGGAAACGTGGGGAGAGCTTCCCAAAGCAGCTCCTTGGTTAGTGTGAAGGGTATCTCATCAAGGACACTTAGTTTATCATTGATTCTTGCCTTCATCTTCTACACTAAGGTAAGACTCTTCATTCCACTCTCTACCCTACCATTTTCTACTCCTTTCTATTGTCATCTTGCTGATGGGACATTTGGAATGGTGCTGCAACCTTGCAACCACCACTCCAAGTGCCTACTCATGCTCAATCCATGATTCCCTTAGCCACTCATTGATGCTAATGCTTATATCTCATGCCTAGCATATGTATTCCATGCTTTACCTATTAACATCATACCATTTGATATCAAACTGAGCTATAAAGTGTATTATGTTCATGTTTAACATTGCCATATGATTCCAATTGAATTTCTATTAGTTCCTCTAACTATTGCATGCTATTACTCATCAATGCAATCAATTCCAACTCATGCCATGATGTTTATCACTTGAACTTGATAGCTCAAATTGGGGCTTTTTAATTAGACCATTGGATGGGTTAATTCCTTGATTTATAGTGTCCTACTACTGTTGTTAAGTATGCCTCCAAGTTCCAGATTGATCCGAACACCGGAAGACTCATTTAGGACCAAAAATCCCCAAAATCCACTATTCTGCCCGAGGACTATTTTGGTCGATCATTTTGGTCGATACCATCGACCAAAGTTGTTGCTGACAGCAACCTTGGTCAGTTTTGACTCGAATGACATCCGATCTTCCCGACTTCTTTTCTAACTTATTATTGATGTTTGTTTAGGGCCTTAACACTTCTATTGGACTATTCTTGGTATTCTCAATTCATCATCAACTCATCCAAGGTAAGGATGGTTATATCCATAAACATATAAGTCATCAAATGTTGAACTATGCTTTATTTAAAGAATGAAGTCCCTAAATTCTTTCAATCATTATGATACTGATACATATGTGTTGGAACAGTAATATTTAAATCTTTATACATTTGTTGTGTTACTCTATCATTTTGATTTGCTTATGTTTATAGTGATTCGTTTCAATATCATGATTTGAGTACTATCATGAATATGCATTGGATGCATGAGAAATGATGAGATTTGATGTGTGATTGCTTACGTATGACTTGGGATTGGAGGGTGTCCTACTGACACTTCTGTCCTTGGGCATCGGAGGGAATAGTATGGGATATTCTCCGATGGTGCCTATCGACACTTTCCTGAGTTATTGGATGACATACATAGGAGTGTCTAGTTGTGTGGCTAGGTTCATCCTTGTCGTGTCAGACCCGAATCGGAAGGGCATTGAGACCGAACAACCCGTGGTAGTGTATGGTTGGATGGGCGCTCTAGGCCGGTAGCCAATCCGGTAGGGGACATAAACCATGCTACGGATACCTGAAAGGGGCCATTTATTGGTAGAGTTGCATATGGATAGACTAGGGCTCACGGGCGCTCAAGACCGGTAACCAATCCATGAGAGGACGTGAGAGCTTCCCGTTTACTATATGTGGATGACCAATAGGGTTGATGAGTCCGAAATCCAGGATTTTGCTGACTCTAGTGTGAAGGATACCGGAAAGGATCGCCGGGGGCGAGGAATGGACGTATCTGAATCTGACTTGACCGATTGAGTAGATGACTTGCATTGGGCTAGGCTTTACTGTGACATGCGCCAGTACTTGACCAAATGGTGATGTGAGAGAGCGGTGACCGATTCCCCTTACCATGGTTTTGATGACTTTACCGATCTTCTCCGGGCATTCCCAAGATATGGAAATGGGAGAGTGACTGACGACCCAGAGAAGTACGGTGCTATGACTTAAAGCATGTCTACCTTAGAGACCAGCATTCATAGAGTTAGGCTCATATCTGCATCATATGTTCCATATCACATTGCATTATTATATGTTCTGAATGTGTATGATTTCTAATTATGGAATAACTTCCTTGCTGAGTTCTTCGAACTCATTCCTTTTGTGCAAATGTTTTAGATTACATTCCAGGTACCGAAGATTTCGATGGCACCTCCTATGAGGCGGACTATGATTCCACATACTACCCTCCGGGTAGTGGCGTCGGTGAGGATTCGTATATTGGAGCCGAGGAGGATTATTATTCGCACTAGGGTTAGCCCCACAGTTGTGCGGGAGCGGCAGCGCTGGGTTTACTTCATCCGTATTGTTGAGGAGACTACTATTAGTATAGAAGAAACCCTAGCATAGTGCCCCATTCCCCTGGTGTATTTGTGGAACCATTGGTCTTGTAACTAACTTATCTTTGAGTTACCCTTTTGATACTTAGACATGTATTTGACGTTATCACACTTCTTTTCCGCTGTTCTGAGAGAGTGGTTGTCATACCTTCTCTCACCCTTATGATTATGCTCTAATGTTATTGCCTTCCGCACTCTGATTTATTTAGTCTTATCTTATTCATGATATTTAGTATTAACTGTTTTTACCATTGATTATTATTGTTCATGATTGTGTTAACGTGTATGTGGGAGGCATGGACCTCAGATCATTGATCCTTGGACTGTGGATCACATCCCGGGTATTCCAAATGGGGTACCGGCTGGGTGGATGTGACAGCCCGGCTGATGCACCTTCTATATCCATGGCCTGAGGTACACTCCTTTGGCGGGCTTGTGTTGCTGTTCACTTGCGGGATGGAACAATGCCTTTGGCGTCCACTTTTGGTGGGGGTTTTGTAGAGTCTTCATTTTTCAGACTGACTTTAAAGTGCATGAAGACTTTGGTGAGGAGATTGCCATATGGTAGACATTTGTTCCCAGTCACAGCAGACTGAATCATGTATGAGAGAATGACATACGGAAGACAGAGGGGCTGATGATGAAGAATGCAGTAGGTGACATAGGTCTGAAAAGATGTAATATTAGACTGATGTCCCTTTTTAGGAAATAGGTTCCGTTGAGTGATTTTGCTGACGGCTTTAGCTTATTCAGTAAACATTGTTTCTTTTATGTCCCTGTAGTAGCTAGGATGGGGTCCAGGTGGGAGGAGATTGTGATAAACATCATCTATCTGAACATCCTCAGGTGGGGTATCCTTGTAAGTCTAGAAGTGAAGATCTCCCTCAGTAGAGATCTTACAGATGGGATAAAATGAGGGGATGGTGAGGGAATGTTCACTCCTTTGACATAGGAAGTGACTTGCAGATTTGCACCTGTTCCCTCATGGCGAAGATTTGCATAAAAATGATTCACCAGTCAGGGCTAGGTGACCTCATTGGCACGAAGCATGGGACCCCAGCCCATGGCTTCGAACATTTCCTTGACGGGAAATCTGGAGAAGGCATCAAGGTCAACACTTGAGCCTTGCTCAATGCTTCGGTTAGAGATCCGAGAAAACAGTCGCTGAGCTCTAGCATCCCTAAACCATTTATCTAGTCTAGGGGAACCCTTAGGAGACTCATTATGGGATGGGCTAGGAGGAGGGACTCTAGAAGAGGAAGCACCACCTCGCACTGCAGGGTTCTTGCGATGAGACATGATAATCTGTCAAACAAAGAGATATACCCACTGGTATAAGCATTCATATTTCAAAAATTGAGATTAGATAAAGGGCCTAAACCAGAGTTTTTGAAAAATGCATTAATACTCCACAAGTTGGAGGTAAAACAGAGGAGATAATGCAGCCATACTGGTATTTCAATGGTTGGCATCCACAAATTTGAAATAAAAGCAGAGGTGTGCAACCATCATGATTGGAAGACAAATTTTGCCCTAAACATGTGATCTTCAACAGTTGGAAGATGATCGATTGCTATTACTCATCTAGAATCTTGTTCTAACCAATAAATATTCAAAAGAATATGGTTTTAACAAGGAATTCTAAGTATTCTTGATTCTAAGGGGATTTTGGAGATGAAAACAGGGGAAAAATCAGGTTTTCAAAGGGTTTATGGAGTTAAGAGTCCATGATTTTATAAAATCCAATTGCTTTGACAAAGAGAGTGCATGCTGTGCATGGTCTTTGGCTGAATCAAAGTAGATTGAAACCCATCGATTTGTAAAATACTGCAACCTAGAATTTCAAAAAAAATACTGCATTTTGTAACTTAAGATGATCCATGGTTTTGATTCATTAAAGAAAATAGGAAATCCTTGAGGACTTACCAGAGAGCACACAAGCAATAGAGAGAGGGCTTGAGAGCTTCTGCAATGGGTCCTTCACACACGTAGAGAGGAGTTGAGGGTTGCAGTTCTTGGAGTCGAATGCAAGCAAGGGAGAGGGTTTTTAAAGAGAAAGAGAGATGGAGATGTCGATGGAAATGAGGAGAGAAATTAGGGATTTGAAAAGTTTTGAAATCGTGGGGAGTTAGAGAAAGGAGAGAGAGAGAGTGAGAGAGGCTTTGGAAATAAAAACAGAACATGCGTGTGTTTTTAAGTGAGCCAGACGGACTAATGTCTGATCCAGACAGTTGACCGTCTGGTTTACCAACACAGTAGGCTAGAAGGACGACAGTCTAGGCAGACGGTCGATTGTCTGATTGCTGAACTGCCCACTGAGTTTAAGAGTGGGATTTGGGGTAACTTTTTAATGATTTTCTCTATTCTAAGAGGTCAATCAGCCCCAATTCTCTTCTTAGTTCAACGAAACGGTCTTCACTTAGGGGTTTGGTGAAAATATCCACCAATTGATGGTTTGTATCAATGAATTCAAGGACAACTTCATTCTTTTGAATGCAGTCCCTAAGGAAATGATGTCTAATGTCAATGTGCTTGGCTTTTGAGTGATGCATAGGGTTCTTGCTAAGATTGATGGCACTAGTTCTGTCACACTTGATGGGACATTTCTCAAGTTGAAACTTATAATCTAATAAGGTTTGTTTCATCCAAATAACTTGAGCACAACACTTACCGGCTGCAATGTATTCCGCCTCGGTTGTCGAAAGAGCAACACAGTTTTGTTTATTGTTGGACCATGATACTAGACATGGTCCAAGCAAGTGACATGTGCCACTTGTGCTCTTCCGGTCAACATGACAACCGGCAAAGTCGGCATCCAAAAAACTCAATAAGTCAAATTCTTGACCTTTAGGATACCACAGGCCTAAGTTTGATGTGCCTTTCAAATATTTGAATATCTCTTAATAGCACAAGCATGAGATTGTTTAGGGTTGGTTTGATATCTTGCATAAGCACAAACACTAAACATGATATCCGGTCTACTAGCCGTTAAGTATAGAAGGCTTCCAATCATACATCTATACTTCGTGGCATCAAAAGGCTTCCCATCCTCATTTTGATAATTTCAAAGATGTGCTTATGGGTGTTCCACTAGCCTTTTGAGATGTTACATCAAATATCTTTATGAGTTCTTTTATGTATTTGGTTTGACTAATGAAGATTCCATTTTCATTTTGTTTAATTTGTAAACCAAGAAAGAAGGTTAATTCACCCATCATACTCATTTCAAACTCATTTCTCATGCAAGTACTAAACTCATGACATAGGATTCATTTGTAGCACCAAATATGATATCATCCACATATATTTGTACGATAATAATATCATTTTTCTTGTACTTGACAAATAGTGTGGTATCTACCTTACCCATTGAGAATCCTTTTGGACTAGAAATTTACTTAATCTTTCATACCAAGCTCGTGGGGCTTGTTTAAGTCCATAGAGGGACTTTTTGAGTTTGAAGACATGATTGGGGAAAGTGGAGTCTTCAAAGCCCGAGGGTTGTGCAACATACACTTCCTCCATAATGAATCCATTCAAGAAGACACTTTTCACATCCATTTGATATAACTTGAAATTCTTATGGCATGCAAATGCCAATAACATTCTTATGGATTCTAAACAGGCTACGGGTGCATAGGTCTCATCAAAGTCAATTCCCTATTGTTGATTATATCCTTGGGCAACCAACCTTGCCTTGTTTCTAACAACTTGACCATTCTCATCAAGCTTGTTTCTAAACACCCATTTGGTGCCTATGATGGTATGGTCTCGAGGTCTTTGAATGAGTTCCCAAACATCATTTCTTTCGAATTGATTTAACTCTTCTTGCCTGGCCATGATCCAATAGCTATCGGTTAGGGCCTCTTTAGCATTCTTAGGTTCTATGGTTGACAGGAATGCAACATAATTGCAAAAGTTTTGAGTTCTTAATTTAGTTTGGATTCCTTGGCCTAAGTTACCTATGACTTGTTCAAGATGATGGTCTTTCCATGGGACTACCTCTTTAGGCAATTCTTGAGAGGGGGTCCCACCATCTTTGGGATCATTTTTGGGGTTTTCTATAGATAAGTTGTCAACTTTTTCTCTAATGGCATGTTCAATCCTCCCATCATTTTCCTCATCAACTAGAGGTTTGTATTTTTCCTTAGGTGGAGATATATTGAATGAGACATCCATTGATTCTTCCACAACTAGGGTTCTTTTATTAAGCACTCTATATGGCCCTGCTGTTTTGGGAATATCCCAAGAACACTCCCTCATCCACTTTTTCTTCAATTTTTCCCTTAGGATCTCTAGTGTTCAATATAGTGCATTTGCATCCAAATATTTGGAAGCGATCAACCCTAGGAACTTTGTTGTTATACAATTCATATGGTGTCTTGTTTAGGAATTTCCTAATTAGGACATGATTTAAGATATAACAAGCGGTGCCTATGGCTTCCGCCCAAAGATATTTTGGCATTGGGAATTCACTAAGCATGGTCCTAGCCATTTCTTGGAGTGACCTATTCTTTTTTTCTACTACTCCATTTGATTGGGGTGTTCTAGGAGCGGAGAAATTATGAGTTATGCCCTGTTTATCACAGAATTCTCCAAAGTAATTGTTGTTATCAAATTCCCTCCCATGGTCACTTTGAATGGTGGTTATGAAGTAACCTTTCTGGTTTTGAATTTTCCTAGCAAGGATGACAAATTCTTCAAAAGCATCATCTTTATGCTTTAGAAATATGGTCCATGTATACCTTGAGTAGTCATCAACTATTACAAAGGTATAGTGTTTACCACTAAGGTTAGCTGTGGGAATTGGTCCAAATAAGTCTATGTGTAAGAGTTCTAGTGGTCTACTAGTGGAGACTAAGTTTTTGGACTTATGTGACACTTTGATTTGTTTTCCCTTTTGACACGCATCACAAAAATAGTTTTTATCAAACTTCATTTTTGGAAGATTTCTAACTAGATTCTTTGATGCAATGGTCTCAATTAGCCTCATGTTGATGTGGCCTAATTTTCTATGCCAAACTATAGTTTCTTCATGTGACATAAGGCAAGTCAAGTTAGGAGATGATTCATTGAACACAAGTGTAAATGTTATCCCTCCTACTACCTCTTATGATTAGATTTCCATTCATATCTTTCACATGGCAACAAGAAACAACAAATGTGACTCTATATCCTATACTACATAGTTGACTTACACTAAGCAAGTTATAGGACAGTTTATCAACTAAGTATACATTAGAGATAGAAGTACCTCCAATGTTGGTTCATCCAATGCCAACTATTTTTCCTTTGTTATTGTCTCTGTTGGGGCAACCTTGGGGGGGTCCTTCTCGGTTGCAACTAGTGCAATATCCCTATTTTGCGGTTTATGCGGAAATACAATGTAAATTGAAAATTCAAACGAATTAGACAATTACAAGCAACCACAACACGGGATTTATAGTGGTTCGACTATACAAGTCTATGTCCACTCCTCTCTTGGCCTCAAGAGAGTATTCCACTATTGATTCTCTTTCAATACAATGGGTAGAGATCAAACCCTTACAATAATCTTTGTTACGGGGCAAGAGAACCATTTACAATCTTTGTTTAGCAAGTAGGGCAAGAGTACCCTTCACAATCTTTGTTCACGGGCAAGAGCACCCAATCAATCTTTGTTAACGGGCAAGAGCACCCAATGACCAATTCTAATCTATCAACCTAGACTAGAATTGAAACAGTTACAAAGGAAGGATGTTACCTTACAAGAGGTGTGACACTTTACCTCTTGTGTGAATGTAATGCAATGTGAGTTGTATGCTCAAATGGAAATGTATGCACCACGGACGCCTTCAATCACCTCAAGCTTGGCTTCCACAAGCTTGCTTAACACTTTGGTATTGTTCTTCAAGGTTGGGAGAGGGTGAGAGGCAAAGTACAACGCCTTTCTTTCAATTTGAGAGCTTTAGGATCACTTGGGGAGTGGGTGATCAAGTGTGAGTGTTCAACCTCTCAAATGAGGTGAATTGGGCTTATATAGAGCACCTTTGAGTGCCTAAAGCCAATCCCCAACTGATCGAAAACGGACATAATTTTTGTCCTGTTTTCAGCCCAGACGGTCAGCCGTCTGGAAAAGATAGGTTAAAAAACTAGGTGTTATGACTTAGTCAAGGCCAGACGGTCAGCCGTCTGGCCGACGGAAATTCCGTATGACCTTCCTTTTTCGAGAAAAACAAAAAACCAAAACAGACGGTCGGGCAGACAGTCGACCATCTGAGCTCTGTCTTGCTAAACAGAGTTGGGGCTGGGACATGGCTTGGGTTTTTGGACTTTTTGGTCAACCCAAAGCATTGTACACCTCACTAACATGTCCTAGGTCACTATAGTAATATGAATTACATATAATTGATGCATTTACATGAATGTGTATGCGAGAGTGTCCTAAGCCCTAATTCAGCCTAAGTCTTGATCTTCGACTTGATCTTCGACTTGATCTTGAGCAACGATCTTCATGTTCATCTTGGCATGGTCATCTTGACTTGGACTTCATGCCCATCTTCATGTCCATCTTGGCATGATCTTGGCTTTGACTTGGAGTTGGTCCACTTGTTCTCATCTTGAACTAAAACATCACAACTCAATATAGCCATTAGTAATTCATGCTTATTATCATCAAAACCAATAGAGGCAGATGTGGCAAATACTGACATGACATTTCCCAACAGTCTCCATAGGTGATGCTTCCTCCATCATACGATCGAAGCTTTGTGAAGAGCTTTGGATTTGACGTCATATGCTTGGAGCACCCGCTATCGATGTACCATTCACTTCTTTGGCTGTTCATCAAGCATACCTATATAGAAAAGAAAAACAGTGCATTGTTCCCCATGTCTATATGTGTCACATCCACCCAACCAGTACCCTATCCGGCATACCCGAGTGTGTGATCCACAGTCCACAAGATCCAGTAGTTAGTGAAATCATCCTCCCACATTCACAACAATATAATCAAGAACAAGACTAAATCAATGTTAATAATATTATTCAAATGAATCATAGATAAGTAACGAGATAATCATCAGAGTGCGGAAAAGATACCAATAGATATATAAATCAAAAGTAGAGTGAGGCGGAATCTCACTCCACGAGTACAGCGGAATGTAGTTCGAAAATCAAATGGGATTACAACCGATTCTAAAGACAGGATAGAAAGATATAATCTAACTAAACTAGAGTATTTTCTACTTTATAAAGGATGTCCTCATAAACATAGACTTCATCGATGATGCTCAGACACTCCCACTCCACAGTAGGGCTAATCCTGGTAATAAGAGAGACCACTTGAGGGATCCTCACAGTAATCTTCGTAATCGACAACACTTTGCGTATAGTACGCTTCTTCATCTTGCGCTTCCTCATATTGCGCTTCATAGCCATCAAAACCTGTAGAATAGTCTAACAAAAGAAATTGTACAAAAGGAGTGAGTTTCAAAAGAAACTCAGCAAGGCAAGTTATTCCATAATAGCATAAATAACATAGTATCACAAAGCATAAAGTGATATGATATGAGACAACAATGCACGTATGAGTCTAACTCTATGTATGCTGGTCTCTATAGGCAGACATGATTTAAGTCATAGCACCATACTTCTTTGGGTAGGTCTCATCACACAACGTCGGTTGGTAGTGGGTCCTTCATCCATCTTGGACAATCCATGGTTAGGGGTTAAGTCACCTCTCTCTCACATCATCGTTTGGTCTAAGTATTGGCGCATGTCAAGGTAAAGCCTAGCCCAATGCAAGTCTTCTACTTAGTTACATCAATTCAAATCCAGATACGTCCATTCCTCCCCTCTCGGGATCCTTTCCGGTATCCTTCACACTAGAGTCAGCGTATCCGACTCTCTCAAATACGGACTCATCAACCCTATAGGTCATCCACATATAGTAAACGGGAAGTTCTCATGTCCTCTCACGGGTTGGTTACCGGTCTTGAACGCCCATGAGCCCAAGTCTATCCATATGCAACTTTACCCATAAATGGTCCCCACAATGTGATTCATGTCCCCTCACGGATATAACTCACCGGTCTTGAGCATCCATGAATCCCCATTGCTACCACGGGTCGTTCGGTCTCAATACCCTTCCGATTCGGGTTTGATATAACAGGGGTATAACCTAGCCAAACACTGCTAGACAAGTCCTAGGTATGAAAACCAATAATCCAGGAAAGCGTCAAAGGGCAACATTGGAAATATCCCATACTACTCCCAATGAGTTCCAAGGACAGAAATGTCAAAAGGACATTCCCCAATCCCAAATCATACCTAAGCAATCACAATCATAATTCAGTCATATCATCCACGACAAATATCTCATCATATGAAAGAGTATAATAAGACAAGATTAAATAAATAAGGAAACATACATGAGTAAGTATTCATACATAATCAAGTACATAAAGTAAATAAGATTCTAATGCACTTGTAGCATTCATAACATAATAGAAACTAACATAACAGTAGCAAATCTAATTAGTTCCCAAATTAGAAACTAAATCTATGCAAATCTATGTTAATATGGTAACAACTTTCCTTACCTTAAATAGATCCGAAAATATTCCGGACGGACAAGAGGATGAATCCAAAGTTAGCAAATAAACCCTAGAATAGCATCACATAATCATTAGGAAGTAGTCCTAAAAGAATAAGCATGAATCGAATCAAATCGGGCGAAGAAAACAGATTCTGCTGTTGCGGGTTGATTGGCTGGGTAGCATTGGCAAGTCGACCCAGGCAGTCTGCCCAAGAGCAAATCCGAAAATAAAAATAGAATCTTGATCCGAAACCTATGCTACACAAACCGGAATGCGACGAAACTTGGAGGGATTGTCTAACATAGTAGTCTAAGACTAAAAAGCATAATTTAGACATCAAACCACCATTAAAACATTACTTCCTAATTTAGAACCATAGTTTCTATTTTGGTAAAAATCATAGTTTTCATTGGAAACATGCTATGAATGAAAGAGATGAACTAGAGATGATTAGATCTCATTCTAGTACAAAAACACAGTAGATCAGAGGTATGAATACTCATAGAGAAGCATCTATAATGCTAGAATGAATCAAAATAGGAAATATTATCATAGTCTAAGAAGAAATCATAAGAATCATGTCAAGAATTAAAGAGATGATCATAGTACAAGAGAATGAAAAGAGATTATAAAGATATGACTACAAGGTTGCAGCATCTTCATCATAATCTCAGTTCAGAGATGAGAGTGATCATGGAAAGAATAAATCATTAACATAAAAGATAGATTACTAACCTTTAATTGAAGAACAAGAGAGAGAGTTTGCAAGATTGCAAGATTAGGTCTTCTTCTTCACTCTTGGAGGCTTGGAGATGGTTTCCCTTCGTTCTCTAAGTGTTATGGAGGCTAGGGGTACTAAAATCACGAAGTCATGGGGTATATATAGCAAGATTCTCAAAACAGAAGATTCTGTTCGAGTTCAGCAACTATGGGTCGATTGGCTGGGTAGCATTGGCCAGTCGACCCAAGCACTCGACCCAGGCTGACAGTAAGGCCAAAAATAGGGATTTGAGGGTCTTTCACTACTCGGAATCAAACGAAACTTTAAACACATATTCTATAACATACCTAGCATGGAAAAATGGCTTTAAATCATATCCCACCAAGCTCTAAGGTCATCAACTAATCTTCTATTCATCAAGGTGCAGTCTCTTCTCTATATCCAACATTGTCTTCAAGTATGGGGCATCATCTTCAATCTCCATAGGTTCGGAGTCGAACACTATATCTTCTACCAATATGGCCCATAGTTGACTTTCACTTCTACTTCTGGTCTTCGGACCTACAATCAAAGAGTATCCGGGTTAAGGTTAGGGCCTGGTTTCACAATATGGGTCCAACTTGGTTAGATCTTATTGGTTCCATGTTGAACCAACTAGGTTGATATCCCTTCGGCTTTGAAACCTTGGATCACAAATGTCAAATGGTTCTTGGACTTGAGGTCTTTGTTTCCTTGGTCCATTGAAGTTTTGCCCATTCATTTTATTTGTGTTTTTATAGAAGTTTTCATTTCTTCTAGGTCTTTGATGGTTTGGCATGTATGGTCTGAATGGAGGTTGAGACATATGCTCAAAAGATGCATAGTAGGGATATGACCAGCTGTGATCAAACATCATTTGATTTTGGTTTGGCCAAAATTGATGATGTTGTTGTCTATAGGCATGTTGGTAGTTTTGGGATTTTTGCCACCTAGGGTCATAATAGTTTTGATTTCCTCCATTGCTTCTTGAATGACCTTGATTTGATCATCTTGTTTTTTGGTCAATCCTTGGACCATTTTGACCTTTCCTTTGGGAATAGTGATTTCCTCTTCCCATTTTCCCTTTATTGGTTTGAGGTTGGGTCTTGTTCCCACTTTGAAAGTTCCATTGAACGTTTGTGGGTTTTGGTGAGGGATTCTTGCTAGATGCCCCTTTTTCAAATAGAACTTCCTTCCCCTTTCTGGGAGTTGAAGTTTCACCATTGAATCATACTCCTTTATCTTGTGGACTCTTTTGGGGGGGGGGGGTTCCTAGAAAACTATCTAGGTTCTTTTGACTATTTGTGAATTTCACAAGAGAATGTTTAAATCCACATTTTCTTTTTCTACTTTCTCAATGTGCTCTCGTAATTCAATTACGGTGTTGTTGAGAGGATATAGTTCTCCTAAAAGACCATTTAGGTCCTTTTGCTCACTTGTGGATTTCACAATGGTTTCATTTAGATCACTATTTTCTTTTTCTATCTTCTTAATGTACTCCCGTAAATCACTTACGGTGTCATTTAGAGATAGTACTTCTCCTTCTAAGACTTTCTTTTTCTTTTCAATTTCTTACTAAAATTGTATAAGGTTTCAAAACCACTAGCTAAGTCTTCTTCATCAATATCATCTATTTCATTCTCATCATGCATAGAATCAAGACTATCATTCATAGAATTTACCTCATAGTCTTGTTCTTCATTTGATTTAACCATCAAGGCTAAGTTGATCTTTTCTTCATCGGACTCTTCACTTTCTTCTTCATCATCACTTGTAGTGTAGATTACTTCGGCTTTGTACGCCTTCTTTTTTCCTTTGTTGGGACATTCGTTTTTGAAGTGTCCTGGTTTCCTACACTCAAAACAAAATAACATCTTGACTATTAGTGGGTGGGGTTCTACATTTTGAAGGATTTTTACTTTTGGATTCTTTTGACCCTTGTCCTTTAGATGGAAATCTTACTTTCCTTCCTTCGAGAAATTTCCTAAACTTCCTTGTGATAAGTGCAATATCACTGTCGGAGTCACTTTCTTCTTCTTCTTCACTTTCATCATCCTTCTTGATGGAGCTTTTAAGAGCGATAGACTTCTTCTTTGGATCTTTTGAATGAATTTCTTCATATCTTTTGTCTTCCTCAAGCTCAGCCTCATGTGCAAGTAGAGATCCCATGAGCTCATCAAGTGTGATATGTTCTAGATTTCCTACTTCTTGAATTGTTGTTTTCTTGGGTCTCCAAGATGGTGGAAGAGCTTGCAGGATTCTTCTTGTCACATCTTCATTTGCAAATTCTTTGCCAAGACTATGCAACTTATTAATAATGTTAGAAAACCTAGTAAACAAAGAAGTTATATCTTCATCATCTAACATTTTGAAGTTTTCATATTGAAGCATATAAACATCTAAATTTAATTTCTTTATCTGGTTTGTGCCTTCATAGGTGACTATTAATTTGTCATAGATTTCTTTTGCATTCTTGCAAGTACCACACCTATTGTACACCTTTTCAATCAAGGCACATTGTAGGAACATTTTAGCCTTGTGGTTTGCTTGGGATTTGACCTTGTCAATTCCATCCCATTCGGTCCTTGGGTTGGGGATTTTGTTACCGTCTTTATCAAGTTTGGTAATCTCATTGGGTCCATATGTAATTATGTCCCAAACATCTATATCAATAGCACATAGAAAGTCTTCAAATCTATTCTTCCAATAAGCAAACCCTTCTCCATCAAAATATGGAGGCCTAGAGGTATTTAGACCTTAGGGTCTTGAAAAGAATTGGTTGGATGATGATGCCATGATCTTTGACTCTATTAGAGATTGATTTTAATCTCAATTTGAGCTCCCGCTCTGATACCAATTTTTTGTGCAACCTAGAAGGGGGGTGATTAGGTTGTACCTCATGGATTATGCCAAATTCTCGGTTTGATTGCAATTTCAAGGTAAATTGACAATTTAAATGAAATTCAATAAAGACAAGCAATCACAACACAAGAATTTATAGTGGTTCGCCTTTACAAGTCTACGTCCACTCCTCTCTTAGCCTCAAGAGAGTATCCACTAATGAATCTCTTTCAATATGATGGGTAGAGAGTCAAATCTTACAATATTTGTTACGGAGCAAGAGTACCCTTTACAATCTTTGTTCACGGGCAAGAGCACCCAAGCAATATTTGTTCACGGGCAAGAGCACCCAATAACAAATTCTAATCAACCAATTCAAATACAAGAAGTGTTAGATATTACCTAACAACTTTACCCCTTGTGTGAGTGTGATGCAATAAATGAATGCTTCAAGAACAGCAATGCACCAATGAAAAAGCTCCAATGACCTTCAATGACTCCAAGCTTTGCTTCAATAAGCTTGCTTAGCAACTTTGGAATGTCCCTCAAAGTTGAATGGAGTTGGAGAGCTAGTGATGGTGCTAAAAAAGCCATTATATAATGGCTTTTTTACTTGTGAGTGAGTATTGGCTTGGTGGGGGAGAGGGTTGGTCTCAAATGGGGGTGGTTGGGCTTTTATAGACCTCAACTCATTGCCTTCCCCATTTCCCCAACAGATATAAAATTTCAGTGAAATTTTACTCCAGACGATCGTCCGTCTGCCCAGACAGTCAGCCGTCTCAAAAACTAGCCGTTGAAACATAGCTGTTGTACTTAAGTCAGGGACAGATGGTCGACCGTCTGGCTTAAGTAGTCTAGACGGAAATTCCGTCTGGCCTACTATTGTTTTAAAAACAGATCAGTAACTAGACAGTCGACTGTCTGCCCAGACGGTCTTGATACTCATCTTGACTTTGGTTCTTTGTCTAGGATGGTTTGAGTTGGTTTTGAGCTTGATTCTCCGGTAATTCTTTGACCAGGTCATTTTGCATCGAGATTTACTGGAGTGATGAGCTGGACAAAACACATCTAAATGGAATCATTAGTAGAGTGTTTGTCATCATCAAAACTGATTGGAGGCTGATGTGGCAAATGCTGACATGGCATTTCCCAACACATACTATACACTCTTATCACTCTTTGTTTGCAGAGATCCAACTCCATGTCCGTACTGATCCTTGTTTGGATCCGAGCCATGCAACAATAAATCTGGATATGGGAGAAGGTACTGACTTTTTTCAACTATATGTCGACGGTTCGTGGGAGAAAAACTCTTCTTCAGGAGGGAGAGGCTGTTTAATTTGGGATTCAACGAGAGTTTTCTTGGCTACACAATGCAAGTTTAGTTCAGCCCAATCTGCTTTGATGATGGAATTGGAGGCCATTCGTGATGGTTTTTTTTCTAGCATCTTCTCTAGGAGTTTCTGCAATCAAAGTAAATTCGGATTGCCACTCTGCGATTTTAGCTTTGCAGGACTCTTCTATCTCTTTAGATTGGTTATATGGGTCTTATATATGAGATTAAACTCCTTACTACCAGGTTTACTTGTGTTCATTTTCAATTTATTCCTAGGCATCTTAATAGTTTTGCGGACTATTTAGCCCATGGGGCGCATATGTTTCAGTTATCTAGGGTGTGGTGGGGTATCCCCCTTTGTTTGTAATTAACTCTTCTTCTCTCTCTATGGGGTCTCTTTCTAGGGACCTTTTCATCTAATGAAATTTTCCAGTTTTTGACAAAAAAAAAAAAAAAAACAAAAACAAAACAATTACACGAGTGTGAGATCCATGCTGGCATACTTCCCTCATCTGGTACGGACAAACCTTATGAATGTGGCTGTTTGCCGGGATGTAAATGGATGGTTGACAATTCATATTTGTATACGTGCATCTAAATTTGATTATTTGGATTCGAATTTGGATATGTCAATTTTAAGTCGGATATTATCTGATTTGATTAGATATTTGACGGATCTAATCGACGGATACTATTTGGTTCTGCTACCATATCGGATTAAAGTTTAATTTTAGGGGACACATTATTATCGCTTCACTAATATTCATTAATAATACCTAATTACATTATACTTCCAATACACCATTACATTAATTGACCAAATACTCAAGAATGAATTTAAAATCTCATTCGAATTCTAATATTTTTATCCATCCGATTACTTTCAGTTTCAGATAGAATATTATTCAAAAATTTAATAACTAAACAAATTTGAATTTAGTTATAAATTTACAGATCTAATAGATTTTGGGTTCAAATCCAGGTAATGTGTTTAATATTAGGATTTTAATTCAGATATTACCCGAGCCAAATTCAGTCCGTTTACATCCTTAGCTATACGGGTGGAGGGACAAGTTAGGTGGAAAGAATTTGGACTCATTTCATCAAGTCATCATAACCTTGTGCTCATATCCATTTCCAACGCAGGTCCTCTGCGTTTAGGCATCCAGTGCGTCCAGGCATCTGACCTGTGGATGCCCTGCCGTTGGTACCAAGGCACATTAGAAGTTCATACACACAGGATCTAAACTCTTTTGTTTCTATCAAACAAAGTGGCTGCAGTGTTTTAACTTTTTCTCCAGATCGAACAATGTCTTACCGGACTTTTTTGGCGAGGGGTGCTCGTGATTTTTCATTGTCTAAATCTTGGTGGGGAGTTCTCCCATTGTTTTTTTGTTGATACTACTTTGTTATCTTCCCGGTCACCAATCTTGGAGTGTTTTATTTGATGGAATTTCAGTTTTTGACGGAAAAACAAAGAAGTAAAAAAGTGGCTGGTGGTGCTTAATGCTGACATGGAAAGTATCTGATAGAAGTGGAGTCTTGGATCACCTCCCTGTTAAAGATGAGGTCTGTCTCATTCACACTTCTTCACTATATAATAAAGGTGAGTCCATGTCAGACCCATTTGAATCTCATCACCATTCATTTTGTTCGTAGTTATTGTGCAGTACTGTATGTATAAATATACATACAACGGGTAGAGGATCTACAGGCACTGAAAGTGAATAGAAAACCTTTTGGGCTTGTTTGGTTGTGTTCGTCAAATGATGAGTGGGGGACGCTTTGTGCTTGTTATGCCTCTCGGAGCAGAGGGGGTACGTAGGGAACACGTTTGCATCCACTGAGGGTGAAACCCTAATAGTACTACATCGGTCTTCATCAGATCAGAATAAAATTAAAAATGGCAACAGTCATGATTTCTAGCGTCTTCGTTTGCTGTAGCGTGATTCTGGGATGTTTAAGATCTAATGACAGTACATGGTTGCAAAAATGAAAAGATTGCACAGGTGTCCAAGGAGTTTTTTTTTTTTTGGTATAATGTCCAAGGAGTTATGGAAGGGTTAGCTAGGGTTGGGGCACTTGGCACCTGGGTCTCTTCTCTCTTGGCAGTTCCCAGGCTTTTTGCACTCTTTGATGGCTGGGGATAAGGCATGTATATCCAATTCCACGAACGCCAAAACTTGCTACAGTGGATTGATTTTTACAGAAAGTGATCCAAGAAAGCAACACTACCTGATTGAGACCATCTCCTTTGTCCTAACATATATAGGAGCTTCAGGTTTTAGAACCCTAGAAGGGTAATGGTCCCAGTAGGTAGGATGAGTCTAGTGACTCTAGCAGGTATTGACGATTTGATGATATGTCTCTATATATGCCAACGTCTGCAATAATAAAGTTTTAATTCTTGGCAACCTTATTTGTTACTTGAACACAGCAAATGATGACTAATCTTCAATATCCTCAAATACAAATTTGATTACTCAGAAGGAAAGCAATGCAACAAAGAACTGAAGAAGGAAATAAAAAGAGTTGCAAATTAAGGCAGCAATATGCAAGTCTCATGTTAAATAAGAAAGCGACAATGATTATGTACAAGTGAACGTCCTCACCTTACTATTATTTTGCAACTTCAAAAAGACACTCAGAGGGTATGCTTACGCTTCCCAAAAAATCGTAATAACATGCAAGTTTAAAATTAGAAATAACCCTAGAGGTCCTCTATCAAAAAGAGAAACAAAAACCAACACTACAGGGAGCGGTTGATTGGGTGGGTTGTCTGGGGCATCCAGGCCAAGTGACCAACCCTTGAAACTTAGTTTTGGAGCAGAATCAAGGCCTAGAAAGCCCATGGCTCTACCCTAGCTCCTATTCTACATTTCAAAAGGGTCTTACCTAATTTTTGGGACCTTCCACATGTGTCATCAATGAACACTTGATCCATCTACCGAATCCATTGACGTCCAAGTTAGATCTCATTCCAAACTCTGACAGAACTCCCAACTCAATATCATCTCCATCAACTTTCATTGGTTCGGATTCCAATCCAATGGTCTCTTTACTTAGATGGCCCACGGTTACCTTCTACCTCCACTCCGGGTTCTTGGACCTACAATAAGGATTTTCAAATTAGGATCATGGGAGATTTTACAGAGTAACCCATGGCAACAATATTGGGTGATGGGGACTCAAGACCAATAACCAACCCGTGAAAGGACATGAGAGCTTTCCACCCATTATATGTGGATGACCAATATGGTTAAAAGAAAGCGCAGTCTGAGTTGGCTGGAGCCATAGGATACATTGACTTTAGATAGGGAATGATACTTAACCGAGTTGGTTGGTGCCATAAGGGAGGTATCTGAACCTAGAATTATATGACAGAGTAAATGACGTGCATTGGACTAGGATTTTCCTTGACACGCACTAGTACTCACGCCAATGATGTGGTGAGACAATGGTGACCTAAACCCTAGCCAAGGTGTGAAGTGATTATACCCTTTTACCCAGGATTCCAATAGAGGTAACCAGTCGGTGATGGATCAAAGTGATGAGACCTACCTAGAGGAAGCTAGTGTTATGTCTTAGTGCGTGTTTACCTAGATAGAGACTTGCATTGGTTAGTGTATAGGAGCACTATTACATTGCATTGCATAATCATTACACTTCATACCATGTTAGCATTTTATTGTTATTACTTTTTGTATGAAATGAGAGATATGCATATTTATATGACTTACTCTCTGAGTTCTTCAAAACTCATCCCTCATGGCTTATTGTAGTTAGATGACTATACAAGTGAAGAAGAAATTCTGACCTCAAGTTCGGAGATACTTTCCCTTGATTATACAACTGAGGATACAATGGGAACTGACTATGGCTCGTGGTATGGTCCAAGTACTAGTATGGAGTACTATTACGACCCTGATCAACAATGACGGGAAACGCCTAACATGCCGTTGGGATTACGAGCTAGACATTGACCAGAAGATGCAAGTGTATAAATGCTTCGAGAAGAAGGTGAAAAAATGAAATAGATTTTGTTCTAGTTTATTCTTTTCAATTTACCTCTCTTTTGAGGATTAGTTTTATTAGATTTGACCTTGTTTCCACTTATTTGTTTTGAGATCCTTCTGAGATCCTTGAATACTTTTGATATTTATTCTTTAATATTAAACATTTGATTTATTCTTGCTCATGATTATGTCATTATGTGGAATGGTGTGTGATGTGACTTGAAACCGGATCTTGTGACATTGGATCACTTCCTCGGGTATTTGGGTAAATGGATACCAGCTGGGTGGATGTGACATCATGAACAAAACTAGGGGAAAGTTTGGTTACGTGGCATTAAAACTTAACATGTCAAAAGCTTATGATCGGGTGGAATGGAGAGTGATCCATGACCTTTTCTCCCTTCTAGGCTTCGATCACTTTTGGTGTGATCTTGTGTATAAGCTCATTAGCATTGCCTCCTTCTCTTTCAAAATCAATGATAGCCCGCACATATGGTTTCTGGGACAAGTGGTATTAAACAAGGTTGCCCGCTTAGCCCATACCTTTTCCTTCTCATCATGGAGATTTTGTCAAGTCTCCTTAATGAATATAGGGCCTTGAATTGTTCAAAGGTATTACGATTGCGGAAACAACCCTGGAAGTCTCACCCTTTTTTTTTTGCGGATGATACATATCTTTTTTATCGGGCAGAAAAAGGGGATTTGTTGACCATAAGGGCTATCAGGAACTTTTCTCTGATATCACGGGACAATAATTCAATTTTGAAAAAAGCTAAGCCTATTTAGTAGGAATGTTTGTCACAAACAAAAAACTCAAATCCTATTGATTTTGGGTATTTCTAAAATGGAAAAGGATGTTGTGTATATAGGTACAAATTTGTTGCATGGTAGATTGAAATTGAAGAATCTCAAGTTCCTATGAAATAAGATTTGCAACCACTTTGCCTCCTAGAATGGTGAGGGATGTGACCTTTGAACCAAACCAAGGGAGCCCAAAGGACTAAAGCAGCGAAGGTCCAGATATGGTTCCAAGCTAATGCCACAAAGAAGGAGCCCGAAGGAGTTGAGAGGCAAATGCAATAGTCATAGGGACGGTTGGGCCGGGGGGGGGGACCAAAGTTGTGTGAGACTCGGGTGAGAATAGGTCAAGTGTCCAAGAGCCAAAAGAGGTGAGGATGAGAGAGAGAGGCAAATTTGGTACAAGTAGTACATAATACAAGGGCCGAAGAGATTATAGGGAATGCCTAGGGTGCGCAAGGGGTTAAGCTAGAAGGATACAGAAGAACCATTCGAAACTCAAGTGTAGATAGCTAAGAGAGAAGGGACCTTAGAAGGAGCAACCTCCTCTAAGCCCAAGATGGGTTGGCAAGGATCGGAGTAGTCCAAACAGAGTGATGCTTGAGGAGATAAGAGTGAATCCAATGGTCCCAGATAGAGTCATGCTTGAAGGAGATTTTCTAGATGAGTAAGGAGATTGGCATTATTATAGTTCTAGATTCTCCTAATGCTTAGCCCACCTTCCTTTTTGGGGTGGCAAACTTAGGCCCAACTGATGGGACGGAGGAAGCAAGAAACTTCACAAACTTTTCAAAGGAAGGAGCAGAAGAGGGCTTCCGTGGCTTGAATGGTGGTTTTAAGAAGAGACAAGATATTACAACAATAGAGGTAAAAGGATTGGAGGACAGAGTGGATGAGGACCACCCTTCCAATGAAGGAGAAGTCCTTGCTTTCCCAAGTTAGAACTTCTTATGGATGTGGTCGAGCATAGGGGTGTAGTGGTGAGAGGTGAGCCTGCTTGGAATAAGGGGAAGGCCAAGGTAGATCACTTAGAAGGAACTCAAAAAGAAAAACGTAAGCTGAAGTAGGGAGACTTTATCAGAATATGTGACCCCATATAGGAAGAAGGTGGATTTTTTTAGGTTGATACGAAGGCTGGAGAGGGGTTCAAAGAGAGCAGCAAAGGAAAGAATGTTAGAAATGGAAGAATGTGAAGCTTTAATGAAGATCATGAAATCATCCAAAAAAGTTGGTCAAAGTTGGACTGGATGATACAGGAGAGCACCTCTAGGGCAAGAGAGAAGAGAAAAGGAAAAGGGGGCAGCTAAGACGAATACCAACACGGGAGCGGAAGAAGCTAGCAGGGGACCCACTAGTAACAACAGAGAAGCAAGGGTTGGAGATGCTAACTTCTATCCAAAGAATAGGGGGAATTGAAGGTTTTATAGAGATCAAACTATCAGAAGGGCAGTGAGAGAGTGAGAGGATTTATCGAAGCCCCAATCTTAGCACAAAGAAGAATATTGTCAGAAATGTTTCTCCAAGAGATGAAACCCGAGTAATTCAGGCTGACAAGGGAGGGCATCACATAGTTAAGCCCGTTAGCGAGAATTTTAGCAATGAACTTATAAAGGAGATCACAAAGGAATGGGCTATAAATCAGAATGCGAGGAGGCACCCGGCTTCTTGGGGAGGTGAGAAAGGAAGGTCTGGTTTATAGAGGTAAGCTGGGAGGGGTTTAGGAAGAAGTTACAGATAAAGCAAACAAGGTTGTTTTGAATAAATCCTTGGTGACATAGAAAATCCTTATACTTGAAACCATCCAGACTGGGGCTCAGTTAGATTTATGGAAGCGGAAAGCGACAAAGATTTCATCAAATGAGGGGAAGGCTTAAAAGAGAATCAAGAAGGCTAGGGTCAACAAATTTATTGATAAGGTGAAGAGGGAGGGGGGCAGTGAGGAATGGAAGGAGCAAGGAGGGAAGATAAGAATGAGACGACCGCAACCTTGATGGATGGGACATCACAAATATAAGCCCTTTTACTAGTGAGAATGAGAGGGATGAAGTTGAAATTGTGGCTAGCTTTGAGAGAGCAATGGAAGAAAAAAGTGTTTGAATCACTTAGCTCAAGCCACTTCATTCTAGATTTCTGATAGAAAGTTCTCTTCCTAAATCAAAAAAGAGGAGAGGTCCTTGCAAAGAATTTTTCCTTCATAGCTAGAGCAAAATAGAGGGGATCATATTGGAGGAGAGTTTGTACTCTAGCAAGATCGCCCTGGCACAAGAATACCCTCTTACAAGACATGAAAGCCTTTTAGAATTACGGAGCTGTCCTACAAAGGGCACAAGAGGGAGGGAAGGATAATGCTCTTGTTTGCTCCAAGCGGCACAAATTGTGGGAAGAAAAGAAGCATTGAAGAACTACATGTCAAAGAAAGGCTTTGGGGGCAAAGGAGGAGATTGAATGTGAAGGAAGCAAGGGGAAGTGGTTAGAGATGCTCTAGAGAAAGAAGGAAGCATGGGAGGAGGGGAAACATGAGAGCCAGAGCTTCATTGTGAGAAAGCAATCAAGCTTAGAGGCTACACTCACCACTGATATAGCAATTCAGCTAAGTAAGGGAATGACCAGACGAACGGAGATCAATTAGTGACAGGTCCTCAAAGCAAGAATTAAAAGCATCAACAACAAAAGGGTTGGGGGGAAGCCTCCCACGTGTTCATTGGAAGAGAAGAACATCATTGAAATTGCCACTTAGGCCCGAGGTAGAAGCTCCAACCGAGGAACCGAGGGACTGGAGTTCATCCCATAAGGGCAGCCAGTTTGAGGAGAGATTGAAACCATAGATGATGGAGAGGAATAAGTGGGAATGGGAGGAAGGAGAAGAGTGGCAGAGATGCATGATTTGGGAGAAGGAGAGAGAAATGTTGATTTTAGAAGGATCCCAAAGAATCCAAATGAGACCCGTAGCACAATGGTCATAGTTTGAAAGGAGCAATATCCGAAGCAATTCAAGAGGCATTCTCAGGAAGGGCATGGGTTTCTAACAGGTCATAGAAAGAACTTTGGAAGACCTAGTGGCAATCTTAACATCCCCTTGTTTTGCAAGGGAGTTAAGGCCTTTGACATTCCAAATCAAGGCTTCTGACATGGCTGAGACAAGGGGTGTCCTACTATGTTGAGTACAAGATCCCCAACGTTGACAATATTAGGCACAACTACACTAAGAGACACAAGGGGGGAACCCGGGGGGGGGGGGGTGAGTGTGTCGATAGGCTGGAACCAAAGGGGGCAGGGGTTTCAACTTTCAAACATATTAGGATTTATAGAAGACCTAGATCAGGGGTAGGGGAGAAAGGGGAGGGGTTGGAGGGGGAGGGGGAGAGGGAGAGGGAGCAGGGGTGGGGGGACAAAGAGAGGTAAGAGGAAGGCCTTGTATAAGCCAAAATACGTTCAGGTTCAAAATGATCTAATGGGGCTAGGGGTTATGGTTTAAAAGTCCATTAAAAGACTCTAGCGGGCTGGATTGAGGTGAAGAGGGGAGGAAATGGGTTAAGTGAGAGGAGGAAAGAGAGAGATTACCCACCGAAGTGGGTGATGGGGGTGAGGCCCACCAAAGGAAATGTGCCATTAAAAAGAGGAGGTTGGCTAAGGGAGGAGTGGGCCCCAAAGGTAAAGTTTTTTTTTTTTTGGTATAGGCCCCAAAGGTAAAGTGGAGATAGTGGAGATGAGGGTTAGGTAGTTAATAAGGTTAGCAAGTGAAAGGGGATAGTGGATCTAGTAGGATGAGAAAAGAAGGAGAGTTATAATGGGTAAGGAAAGATGGTAGGGGGTTAGGCTGCAGGGGATTAGCAGCAAGGGGGGGGGGAGGAGATGGTAGTAGCATGCAGACCTCTAGTCACCGAGGAAAGGATGGTTGCCCTTGAAGATCCATCAACAGCAATCTTGATAGAAGCGTCAGCACAGAGATCTGACAAAGTACTACCCTCAGCTGAACCCAGCTTGAGCACTTTGTCCACCATGAGGGGTATCCCAAGGTGGTGGAGAGTCAAATGCCAAAATTCCACTTTGGCGTCTATTTTTTTTTTTCTTTTTCGGTTTCTACCACAGCTAGCCAAAGATTGAGGGAGGTCACTAATACCAAAGGGAGCATCGCAAGGGGCTGCAAGGGAGGAAGGAACCTCCAGTACTGAAGAAGAGCCACCAAGAATCGCTGATGAAGAAGAGGGAGGGAAAGCAGCCTTGAGGAGATGCAGTCTTCATTGATGCCTAAAGACAAGACACAAACCACACCGAGGAATTCAATTATAGAAGACAATTTGGTCTAAAGCACAGACCATCTTCATCTTCAATGGTGATTGGGAATCACTGTCTGCACTATGCATTTAATATTATTTTTCTTTGCAAACTGAAAGCATTTTAAATACTAGCGGATCTTTTAGTTTTTCTTCAAGAATTCTTAGATCATGTGATTCCACAACAGTATCTGTAGATGTTTATATTCTGCTTCACAGAAAATAAATAAATCTCTCTTTTTTCTCCAGGATTGAACATCACCTCAAGAGATCTTGCAATGCTATGTCAAAAGGCATGAACATAATTCCCAACCATAGATAGCAGAATTTTCAGAAAAATGCATCAACAGGCATTCAAATTCTTACAACTTTTTATTTTACAGGTGGAGAATCATGTTGTTGGTGCCCCCTGTGGTGTAATGGACCAGATGACAGCAGCATGTGGTGAAGCCAATAAACTTCTTGCAATGATCTGCCAGGTATGCTGTTTAAGTTATATGCCCTTGCTTTACTCTCTTCTAAAGGTGAAATTCTGAGATCAAATTGTAATTTTTTTTTCTCTCTTCCTATTTAGCCTGCTGAAGTAATAGGTCTTGTTGAAATTCCTTCTCATATACAATTTTGGGGCATTGATTCTGGAACAAGACACAGGTTGGTCTCTATAATTTTACTTTCTCTTGAAGTCTACTCAAATTTGTAATAAAAGTAGCTAGAGTAGTATAATCTATTATATGTAGTTTCTGCCAATTGTATGGGAGAAGATGACACTATTTGACTGTGGTCACACTTTTTATATAATTTCTTATAGTAATGTTCACTACTGTCATATTCATCGTCAACTGATAATTCTAACGAACTAGTGAATGATAATGGGATGAACCCTGGTGAAATTGAACGGGATGATGTGGAACTACTTGAAGCTGAAGCTTCATTGGATTACTTGTGTAACCTCTTTCCACATAGGTAATGTCACGTGTTAGTTAATTGTTGTCTTGCATTTGATAATTTTTAAGATTATTGTAGTGAATATTATTTTATACTGGTTTTTAGTAATGCTATATGAAGTTACAATACCCCTCAGTTGAATCAAAAGAAAATAAATGAAGCAACTACCTCTTGCAGATAACTAAAAAATATCACTCATTTCGTTTGCATATATTGCAGTGCCATTACAGATACAGTTCTTGTGGACTGGGTTCTGATGGAACGGATAGGCTATTAAGACTGGTACAGGAAATGCAGCATAAAGAAGTAAGTAATAATAACAGTGGTACCCTATTCGGGGCGAAGATTACTGGGGGAGGATCTGGTGGAACAGTTTGTGTTCTTGGGAAGAAATGTCAACAGAGCAGCAAACAAATTCTGGAGGTAATTGAAACATTATTCTTCATTATCAATGGAAAAGATACAAAATGTATCTGTGTCTTTCATGATTTGCTCTTTACTTAGTATGTCCAACCACTGTCATGCTCTTGGAGAGTTTGAGCCAGAATTAAATCTTGGGGGTAAAAGGAAGTAAGCTCACACCCTAAGGGAAGAGAGAAAGGTGTCCTGTCTGTCACCAATTCCTCCTTTCAGCTTATGCAACTATTCTAATTCAGTTCTCTGGCATCTTGAAGGACACCCTTATAGCCTCAGATTTAAGATCCTATTAAACAAGAAATCAGCTTATTTGTAATGTCTTCCTCTGTGGCAGTGCTCGGGGTCAACCCATCAAGCCACAGTTTCCACATTATGACTGTAGATTCTTTCTTATATATATATATATATATGGCCATAACAGGACTCCCCTCTATAACCAGAAGAATCAGATCAATGGACTGCTGCAGTTAATGGCAACAACACAATGTATACGTGAGCTGCGTCAGTGATTGCCAAAAAAAAGAACTTTCTGTTATATCTTGCTGCCCGTCGTATGTGCTGATTTGGAATAAATCCCTTCTTTTATGGGTTCACAAATAGGGTTCATTACTTTCCAAAAGATCCTATGAAATATTATGTGCATGAATGAGCAGCAGGAACGTGGTTGCAAGTTTCAGCCAAATTCTGTCCATTGTTTGCCTTTATGGTCATGCATCTACCCACCTGAAATTTACTCCTGTGTGAATTCTCACTTACTTAATGACTTTTTAAGAGGAGCTTTCATTGATTCTCTCTG
This sequence comes from Hakea prostrata, assembly GCF_041222555.1. Lineage (NCBI taxonomy): Eukaryota > Viridiplantae > Streptophyta > Magnoliopsida > Proteales > Proteaceae > Hakea > Hakea prostrata. The sequence goes on from NC_142609.1 coordinate 7,253,693, forward strand.
AATTTGTTTGACATTAATTGTTCTTGATTACAGTGACTCTTCCTCTAGTGCTTCGCAATGCACTGATTCTTTTTAACATTTTGCTTTTCAGATTCAAGAGAGATACAAAAATGACACTGGCCATTTGCCATATCTTTTCGAGGGCTCTTCACCCGGTGCTGGACATTTTGGGTATCTGAAAATTCGGCGTAGATTTTCTCTTTGACAAAGCTAAGATGTGAACTTTTCTCAAGAAAGGGATCATTAGTTTTTCAAGATTTCCATCCAATTGAAGTTATATAGCTCCAATTCAATTCAAATCGTTTTCCCAAATCAATTTGGTTAAAGTCCGAAAGTCTTCTTTTTTTTTTTGGTAAATAATAAAGTCCAAAAGTTAGTGATGTGAACCTGAACTTTTAACTTTCTGCGTGGATATCTCCTATATAGTTCTTCGACTGCAATTTTGGGGATTTCAGTGTTTTAAACCCCTATTTAATGATTTATTTTACCTAAAATGTGTTATTTCACTCTAAAGCCATCAAAGAACTCGTGGCAAAGAGGGAGAACATTACAAAGATCTTCTAGAGAGCTTTTCATTCACCAACTAAGTTTTCTAAGGTTAGTATATCCTTTCTTCTTCTAGTTATCTTCTTTTGATTCTTTGTTATTAGAGGATCCTTGTAGAGATAACCTTAGTTAATAGAGACCTAAACCCTCTCCATATTATGGCTTTACAGTGATCCTACAATCACTCTATTCTATCTTTGTTTTCGAATGAATTTCAGAGGAGACCTAATTATGATTCTTTAGTGTTGGGAAATGCCATGTCAGTATTGCCATGTCAGTCTCCATTAGTTTTGATGATAACAAACATGAATTAAATGGCTATACTAAGTTGTATTTGTCTAGTTCAATATGAGAGCAAGTGCACCAAATCCAACTCAATACCAAATGTCTAAGCCCTAGTCAAGGCCAAGACCAAACCAAAATAGACATGAAGTCTAAGTCAAGATAAGCATGAAGAATGGAGTACAAAAAGACTCAAAGAACATCAATGATCATCAACTCAAGCTCAAGCAAAAAGACTTAGCAAATTAGGACTTAATTCACTTCATGTACACTCATATATAATTGCACTCAATTATACGAATATCATGTCACTAGACTGACCTGACATATTAGGAGAGTGTATGAGGTTTAGGGTTGGCTAGAAATACCGAAAACCCAAACAAGTCCTTGTTTGCACCTAACTATGCAATCTATGCTTCAGACGGACGTCCGTCTAGTCACAAAAGCTTAGACGGAACTTCCGTTTGTTCAAACGGAGCTCCGTCTGAGACAGTTGCCATTTGGTTAAAAATCTGCGACAACTAAATTTTAACGGCTACTTTTTTAATGAGACGGACGTCCGTCTAGGCTAAAATTTGCTCGTTTTCTATCCGTTGGGGGTTGGGCTAAGGCACTCAAATGCCATCTATATAAGCCCAATTTACATCATTTGAGACCTTGACAATTGATCAACTACTCCCCAAACACTTTTAAGCTCTCAAATCACAAGAAAGCAATTATGCTTTGCCTCTCATCCTCACTCAACCTTGAAGAACATACCAAGGTGTTATGTAAGCTTGTGGAAGTCAAGCTTGAGGTGATTGAAGGCATTGGTGGTTCATTCATTTTACAATTGAGCATACAACTCTCATTGCATCACATTCACCCAAGAGGTAAAGTGTCACACTTCTTGTTAGGTAACATCCTTCTCTTGCAATTGTTCAATTCTAGTTTAGGTAGATTAGAATTGGTTTTGGGTCTTGCCCATGAACAAAGATTGAAGAGGGTGCTCTTGCCCTAGGATAAACAAAGATTGTAAAGGGTGCTCTTGCCTCGTAACAAATATTGTAAAAAGTGATCTCTATCCATTGTATTGAAAGAGAATCACTAGTGGAAATATCTCTTGAGGCTAAAAGAAGAGTGGACGTAGACTTATAAAGTCAAACCACTATAAATTCTTGTGTTGTGGTTGTTTGTTATTGTTTAATTTCACTTGAATTTTTTAATTTATCTTGAAATTGCAATCAAACCAAAAAATTGGGACAATCCACTAGTTGCAACCGATTCACCCCCCTCTAGGTTGCACCAACATTTAGGTTTTCAATTTGATTTGAGTTTTTGAATGATTCTTATCGTTAAAACTTGTTGTTAGATGTTTTTAGAGTTTTCTACTTGCTTTGGAAGGGTTATAAAATCAAATCTCGTAGCTATTTGACTGTCGAAGAGAGTTTTGTCCGTACTCGGACAAGGGTCTCTTAAGCAACCCCTATCGGGTACTGTTCAAGCAACCCCTTTAGGAGGGTCTCCCTCCCCAACCAATCCCTATCAGACACTATTAAAGCAATCTGTACCCTCTAGGTTGATTGACCATGGGTCTCTCCGAGCAACCCATACTCCCCATTGGTTGATTGACTAAGGGTCTCCCCAACCAACCCATATGGTTACTGTTCATGCAACCCATCCACTGGGTTGATTGGTTAGGGTCTCCTTGGACAACCCCTACCTGTTACTATTCATGAGACCCCTACCTACCCATTTTGGTTTTGTTTCTATTTTCGACATAGGACCTCGAGGGTTGTTTCTAACCTTTAACCAACATTTGAATAGGATTATTTGAGGGCATGTTAAAGCATTTTTTGGTTTCTCTTAAAGTAGTACAACTCAATCGCAAGGTAGGTAATTCATTACTTATGCTTATATTTGGTTCTTAATGCGATATTTGACTTATATATTCAATTACATGCCGATGGAGTACCATTACGGCCTTGATCAACAATAATAGGAGACGATTCATTTGACATTGGGACTACAAGCTAGACATTAACCCAAAGTTGTAAGTGTACAAACACTTGCAGAAGAAGCGAAACATTAGAAAAAATTAGAATTCTACCTTTATTCTTTCCAGTTCATTTTCCCTTCGAGGATTAGTTTTATTAGATTTCACTTCGCTTCCGCTTGTTATTTCTAATCCTTTTGAGATCCTTTATTCTTTAATGGTAAAACATTTAATTTATTATTACTCATGATAATGTTATTATATAAAATGGTGTGTGATGTGATTTGAAACCAGATCTTTTGACTGTGAATCACTCCCTCAGTATTCAAGTAAATGGATTCCGACTATGTGGATGTGACAATATCAACAAAGCATTACTTCTAAAATGGGGATGTGAAGCTCTTCAGTGAATTTAATTCTTTTGAGTCCGGATCTGCCTCAAAAAAAGCATTACCCCGACGGCTTACCACCTTAAAAAAAGAGGGCTCAGGGGTGGTGATGGGAAGGTTTTTTTTATTTTTTATTTTAAATATTTTTAGTCGTGGGGGTGGTGAAACCCACCATTTTTGTGGTGGAAAAACCGTCTGTGCTCCCCTTCGGGGTGAAAGGATTCAATTCTTTTTGGCTACCATTCTCAAGGCCAAATACTTCTCCAAATCAAGTGTTTTCAAAGCGAATTAATTAGGTCAATTACCGTAGAAGTAACACGAAACTAATTAATTACCAGCACCAACTCATAAACTATCTACATGATGGTTACCATCAGAAACAGAGAGGAAGAAGAAGAAGATCAGAAACAGAGAAGAAGTAGATCAATCTTCCAATTTAGCCCCTTTCTTTGTAAGGAAAACATCCGTAAGAACCGACTTTGACTGCAGTGATGCCCTCAGCAAATCCAGACCCTGTTCACACAATAAATCTCAACCTAGAGAGAAGAAGAAGAAGAAAAAAAAATCTATCAAATCAAAACACACTTGAGTTTGTGTTTTTGTGTGAATTTAAGTACCTCTTCCATGCCCAGACGAACGGCCCTGTCTTCCAAGACGCTGATGTCCTTGATTTCGTACTTAATAAGATAGGTAATACCAGAGATAGTAGACATTGGCGTCACCTCCAGATCATCAGTAATCATGTAAGTCACCGCCTCCTTCACGTATCCTCTTCTTCTACCACCACCGCTTTCTTCTCCAACTGTGGAAGGACCGCCAGCATCCGCCACCGTCGAGCTTACTTCGTCAACGAAAAAAATCTGTGTCATCATCTTCCCTCCACAGCAACCACACTTAGCCCCCTGAATATTGCTCACATAATTCTTGCACTGATTTATAGGGTTAATATGACCGAAAGAAGGAGAAACAGAAAAAGTACTAGGGTTATGACCGAAAGAAATATTATGATGACCGAAAGGAATATTATGATTTTCATTCCGATCACACCGATAATAGGTCGGCTTCACCGGCTGGCTGCTCTCCGACTTGCTATTATTGGCTTTGCCACCATTCTGGATAAGCAGCGTTTGCGCTGGATTACCAGCAGAACCAATCTGGGGTTCAAGAAGCAAGGATTTATCCACTTTGGGTTGCATGTAAAGCTTATCCAGGTTTCGGACACTGGAATAAAGATTGCCGATGCATCCAGTGGTTGTTTGGGTTGGGGTAAGGAGCCTGATTACGGTGCCGAGTGGCAAGGTGAGGAGGCTGAAGAGGAAATCCACAGAATCCTTTCCTGCTTCGGCGAAGAGGACCTTGTTTCTCTTCTTGTCCACCAGAAGCTTTAAGCTCATTTCAGTTGCCATATGTCGTCCGTTAATTTCCTGAATCCTTTTCTTCTTCTTCTAAGTCGGTTGAATGCAGGCAAACACCAGAGGAGAGGAGAGGAAGGTGCCGTCTCTGTTGAAGTCAAACACCGACTTGGAAGGTCGGCAAACTCAAAGAAAGTGTTAGAAGCTTGATGAAGATGGTAGAATGCTGCAGAATTTTCAAGAGGAAAGATGTAGAGGCGGTTGAAGATGAAGTCTGTACAAGTTTAAAGAAAGAGATAGAGGCGGATTCAGAGTCGGTTAAGAATGTCTGTAAATAGAGTAGGGCCTGGTAATGTGTAATTAAGGAAGAAAGAGTGTTAGTGGAAGGAGAGAAAGAGAGTAAGAGAAGAAAGGTGTTGAAAGTTGAAACACCCTGTTGTGTTGAAGTAGCAGAACGTGTATGAACGGAAGAAAAAGAGACAATTAGAGAAGAAAGAGAGTTAGTGGAAGGAGAGAAGTAGAGAGGAGAGAGACTTAGTGGAAGAAGAAAAGAAAAGAGATTGAAAGTGATGTGAGTAGAAAGATAAAAATAGTAAGATAGTGAGAGGTGGTGTTGCAACACCAACCGTGAGTCCGTGAGATGTTTCTTGTTTTCAGTCATTTAGTGAGGTAATTATATTTTGAGTGCATTCTAGAGTGATACATATATATTAGCAATCACACTGTTGCGCCAACAGTCTCAACCTATTTCCGTTTTCCCAGTGTATAGTTTCTATATATGGACAACGAAAGTGATCCTGCACTGATTCCTTGTATTGACTTAGAGCGCGTCAACCATGAACTGATGATCCCTGCTGATGGTGTGGCGTCACAAGGAGGTCTGGGAAGTATGGTGGGGAAAGAAAAAGAAAACAGAAAAAAGAAAAAGAATTTGGGAAAGAAAAAAGATAAGGAAAAAGAAAGACGTTTAAGAAGAAAAACAAATCATTACATAAAAAAGTAAAGAGGCAGAAAGAAAGAATGCAGAGCCCACCGACCCCGCCCCTCCAAGAAAAAAGAAAAGACAAGTGATGTGAGGAAAATTGCACCAAACACGTGGACCGGATTCATAATACTCAGCCAGGTTAGACCATAACCAGGGATCCCCAAACCCTAATTTAATGATCATAAAGGCGCCGCATTTTGGTTAGCAGTCCGGTAAGGCCTCCCGAACATTGCAGTAGATGAAGCTAACTTATAGGAAGCAACTACCGGCAAAGCATTGAGGGAATCATGCCGCGATTGGTAATTATAAGCAGTCCTGAATATCTAGAAGAAACCCTACAATCGGACGGTCACTAACAAAGATCGAGACTTTACTCAACGGTCGAGAATTGGAGGTAAAATCTATATAAACGAGTGATCCACTCATTCCAAAGGTATCTGAGCCGTTTCCAATTTACGCATTCATTATTTAGCTCTGCAACTTATCAGAGCTCTGGTGATTAGTTCAGGAACTGACTTAAGCTTCGGAGGTGGCCTCCCGACCCCCACGGTCGGGCAACATCTAACTCTCTTTTGCAGACAATCATCGAGGAATCTGAAGGCTTGACAATTTTTGGACGCATCATTTGGCACCGTCGGTGGGAAATGCTTCAAGAAGTCATGGTAACTAGATCGGCAGCAGCGGCTGCGGCGGCTAGCTAACATTCCACCACTCCTTGAAGAGAATAATCCTTTAAATGTTCCTCAAGGAGGCCAACCCCCATAAACTCATGAAGATGGAGTTGATGGACCTGAACATCAAAACCATTCTAATCCACTTCAGCAACAAGTGGACCAGATGCAAGTCCAATTTCTAGAAATGTAGGACATGATCTGCACTCTGTTTAGGCAGGTGGTGGCTCCTCAGGCTCCTGATCAAGTGGAGGCCCAAAGATGTGCGGGAGAGGCAAAGAGCAAATATCGCACATTCGAGTGATTTCTATCGAAAGGGAAGGCAGCCGGCTGAAGGCCAGAATTTTGGCCCGAATGCTCAAAGAGACCTGCGGCGAGCCCGAGATTTAAGGATTGGCGAACATCCAAGAAGGGATGATCAGTACGATAGGCCACAGGCTAGCCGAACTGATTCCCGGACAAGATTGCCAAGGGGAGTACGTACTCATTCTCCAACGTCCAAACGTTAGGAAAGAGTTGTTTACATATAGGCTGGGAGCTTGCCAACATAAACCAAAGGTTGAGACAACTGTCCCGAGGGAGAAGAACTGATGATGTTTACTCAATTATTCGGAAGACTCATTTTGTTGATGCAATAGCCATGTTCGTGTTTCCGCATAACTTTAGACTTCCAACATTCACAGCATTTGACGGTTTGGGAGATCCTACGGCACATATTAGCTATTATCAGCAAACCATGGCAGTAGCTGGAAATTCTGACGAAATTCTTTGCAGGGTATTTGCCTTCTCCTTAACTGGGGCAGCCCAGAAGTGGTTTTCTAATCTCCCTTCGGGAAGAATCAATGATTTTGACGACTTGGCCTGCAAATTTATTGGACGTTTCTAGAGTGGTATCTAGATTAAGAAAACGGAGGAAACACTCTTTACAATCAAACAGGGAAGAAATGAATCGATTCGGGAATACCTGAAAAGATTTGATAAAGTCACCATGGAAATAGAGAATTTGGATGAACAGGTGGCAAAAACTGCCCTTTTATGGGGTTAACCAACTAGAAATTATTGGAATATCTACTTCAGGATATGCCATCCACCTATGCTGAATTAGTACAAAGGTGCCAAGAGCAAGCGGAAGTAACTTAGATACTCGATGCGAGGCAAGGAGAATCTAAGACAGCGACCAAGGAGCAGAAGGCCCCTGTGAAAAGCCAAAAGCAGAAGCAACCTACTCAGGATCGTTCGGACTAGAAAGCCACAATCAACTTGGAAAAGGCGATCACCCGATCAATATGAATACACGCCACTAAATGCTCCCCGATCGGAGATATTGATGTAGATCAAAATCAAGATATTTTGAAATGACCACCTAAGATAGTCGGAAAGACGGGTGAAAAGAATATGGAGAGATATTTTCGATTCCATAAAGATTTTGGACACTACACTAATGATTGTAGACACCTCAAAGCAGATATCAAAAGATTGATCAATCAAGGTCATCTCAGGAGTTTTTTGAAAGTCCAAGAGGATGAGAAGAGAATGACGAATGAAAAAAGAGATCGCTCGCCAAGCAGGGAGCGTCGGGTCGAGGTTCCAAGATCTAAGAAAGGCAAGGAATTGGCAGGACCTAGTAGGTCCCCAATCCTCACTATATTCGGAGGACTCGAACCGGAATCTTTGATGAAGTTAAAGGCAAAGTCAAGATTTGTGGGATTAGAAGAATCACAGAAAAGAAAGAAAGTAGAAGAAATTCCCATCACGTTCGGTGAAGAAGATGAGCAAGGTGTAAGCATGCCTCATGATGATGCGATAGTTATCGAAGTGGAGATCGGGCGAAGGTAGATACATAGGGTCTTGGTTGACACGGGATCTTCGATGGATCTTCTTTCTTATGAAGCTTTTCAGAAGCTCAATTTTGAGGAAGATTTGATGAAGCCCTCCTCAACATACCTTTACAGATTTGCTGGTTCGTCCGCATAGCCAAGGGATCAGTTCAGTTAGATCTTTCGATTGGAAATTTCCCGAAGAAATCAACCATTCGGGTTAATTTTCTGGTGGTTCGGGATCTTCCCGCTTATAACATGATCCTCGATAGGCCTTCATTAACGAAGCTAGGCGCCATAGTTTCGCCAAAGCATGTGTAGATAAAGTTTCCTACTAACACTAGGATCAGGCAAGTAGTTTTAGATCAGAAACTCTCCTGACAATGTTATGTGGCTTATCTAAAGGATAAGGAAGGACCAGAAAAAGCCATAGCCTTACCAATTGAGGTAAGGGACGATCAAGACGAAGATACCATGCAGAGACCTGAACCAGTGGAGAAATTAGAACGAATCTTCTTGCAGCCAAGAAACGAGGCAAAATCCACATATATTGGGTCTGAACAACCAAAACCCTTCAAGAAAGAACTACAAATTTTTTTGCAAAAAAGCATAGATGTTTTCGCCTGGTCAGTAAACGATATGCCAAGAATTGATCAAGCTGTAGCCGAACACAAACTCTGGATCAATTCATAGGTCAAGCCTATAATTCAAAGGAGACGGAACTTCTCTATTGAGAAGCATAAAGCTATTAGAGAGGAGGTTGAGAAGTTAAAGAAATCTGGTTTTATCGAAGCCATTGAGTGTCCAACATGGTTGTCTAATGTCGTAATGGTAAAAAAGTCAAACGGGAAGTGGAGGATGTGTACTGACTACATAGACCTCAATAAGGCGTGCCCGAAGGACTGTTATCCTTTACCGCGTATAGATCTTTTGATCGACGCAACGGCTGGATATGAAACATTAAGTTTCATGGATGCTTATTCGGGATATAACCAAATCCTGATGAGCAAGAAGGATGAAAGATTCACTACTTTCATGACTGACAGGGAAAGTTATTTTTACAAAGTTATGCCATTTGGTTTGAAGAACGCGGGGGCCACGTACCAGAGAGCTGTAAACAAAATCTTTGGTGAATTGATCGGGAAAAACATGGAAGTATACGTCGATGACATGTTGGTAAAAAGTCTTCAGAGGATTGGCCACATTACAGATCTTAAGGAAGTATTCTCTGTTTTGAGAAAACATTAGATGAAGCTGAATCCGGAGAAATGTGCCTTCGGTTTATCCTCAGGGGAATTCCTGGGATTTATGGTTTCACAAAGAGGAATTGAGGCAAACCCTGTCAAGATACAAGCTCTGATCGATATGGATCCGCCAAAGACCGTTCGTGACATTCAGTGCTTGACTGGACGAATAGTGGCCTTGACCCGATTCATATCACAATCGAGAGAAAGGTGCCTACCTTTCTTCAAAGCCCTGAAGGATTTGAAGGGAAGCAAAGAGGCTCGATGGACGGACCAATGTCAAAAGGCATTTGAAGAATTGAAGAAGAAACTCGGACAGCCACCATTGCTTTCTCGGCCTGAGAAGGGTGAAATTTTACAAGTATATTTAGCGTCATCACAATTGGCTGTGAGCGCTGTCCTCATTCGGGAAAAAAAGAAAAAACAGTGGCCCATTTACTATGTTAGCCATGTGCTCTTGGATCCCGAAACAAGATATTCGATGATCGAGAAGCAGGCGTTGGCGCTGATGGTAGCAGCTCGAAAGCTGAGACCATACATCCAAGCTCACCCAATCGAGGTACTCACAAACTTCCCCTTGAAAAAGCTTCTGTTCAAACCTAATCTATCAGGATGGTAGCATGGTCGGTTGAGTTAGGGGAATTCCAGGTGGAATTTAAACCCCGAACAGCTATAAAAGCACAGGCATTGGTCGATTTTATGGTAGAATCCACAGCTCCGATCAAAGAAGAAAAAGAACCTATCCTTTCAGTTATGTGGCACATATACGTTGATGGCTCTAGCAACAAATTCAGTTTGGGGGCAGGAGTCTTGTTAAAAAGCCCGAGAGGTTTCTTGATTCGGTATGCTCTGAGGTTTGCATTCACTGTGAGTAACAATGAGGCAGAATATGAAGCTTTCATTGCAGGACTTAGGCTCGCCAAAGCCTTGGCAGTAGCTGAAGCAACTGTATACAATGATTCCCAACTTATCGTCAATCAGATAGAAGGAGAATACGGAGTAAAAGAATCTCGCTTACAGAAGTACCAAGAGCTGGTCAGAAATCTCACGAAGCAATTTAAAGAGATAAAGGTATGTCAAATACCTTGAAAGGAGAATTCAGTAGCAGATGAACTCTCTAGATTAGCAAACGCTAAGGAACAAACCTTGGAGCCATCGGTCTACATTGAGGAGCTGAACTTCCCGAGCGCTAAGGTCGACCTCATCTCATACATAGAAAGCGACAGATGCTGAATGGACCCCATCATTGAGTATATTCGGGATAATAAATTACCCGAGGATTTAAAGGAGGCACGATCGATAAGAATTCATGCAGGAAGATTTACCATTCAGCAAGGCAGGCTATATCGAAAGTCTTTTGCAGGGCCTTTACTCAGATGTGTCAGTCCCAAAGAAGCCGAAACGGCGTTGGCTGAAGTTCATGAAGGTATCTGCGGAGCACACATGGGGGGAAGGGCTCTAGGGCATAAAATCCTCCGTCTTGGGTTATATTGGCCCAAGTTGGAAGAAGATTCCATGAAATATGTTCGGTCTTGCAACCAATGCCAGATACACGCAAACGTCTGGAAAGCGCCTGCTACAACACTCATGTCAATTCTAAACCCTATTCCATTTGCAATGTGGGGAATAGACTTGATGGGAAAATTCTCCACAGCAAAAGGAAGAAAGGAATACTTGATTGTGGCAATCGACTACTTCACAAAGTGGGTAGAAGCAGCTCCTTTGGCATTAATCATAGAGAAACAAATGGAGAAGTTCGTTCTAGAGTCAATAATCCATAGGTTCAGAATTCCAAAGATAGTGGTGACTGATCACGGAACTCAGTTCGATAATCCCCAATTTAAACTCTTCTGCAATACTTATATGATCGATCACCGAATGTCATCTGTTGCATATCCTCAAAGTAATGGTCAAGTAGAAGTGACAATCCGAATGCTACCGGATGGAATCAAGAAGAGACTAGAAAGCAATAAATCCCTGTGGACCGAAGAACTACCGAATGTCCTTTGGGCATATCGAACAATAGTCCGAACACCCACTGGAGAAACCCCATTCAAATTAACATATGGCGCAGAAGCACTTGCACCAATTGAGATAATGGCAGGAACTGTTCGGGAGCGAGAGTTCGAAAAACAAGCCAATAAAGAAGGTTTATTGTACAGCCTGGAATTATTGGATGAAGTTAGAACAACAGCGGTAGCGCGAACACAACAATATCATTGAAGGATAGCCTCTCACTACAACGCTCTAGTAAGAAATAGGCAGTTCTGTGCAGGAGATTTAGTTCTAAGGAACACTCTTGCATCGGACCCACACCATTAGCGAAAGTTGGACGCAGCGTGGGAAGGACCGTATATGATTATCAAGCAAGTAGGCTCAGGAGCTTATAAATTGAAAGATCTGGAAATAGAGCATGCATTAGAACAATCATGGAACACAAAGCATTTGAAGAAATATTTCTCTTGAAGTTATCAACATTTTTTTTATTGAAGAACGTTTATCGATCTTGATCATCTTGATCTATAATTACTTAATGCAGAATACTGGTTTTACTTCCAAATCTTTTAATTGGGGGCCGTATATAGCAAAGTACATTTAGAATCAAAAGGCTTTGGGTAACACCGTATGAGACCTTCGATCAAAAGGCATCGGGTAAAACCAAGTGGGACCTTCTAAAGCCTTGATGAAAATTTTGCAGAATTTTCTAAGGTAAAGGGCATTGGATAAATTCCAAACAGAACCTTAAAAAGCCTAGGAAGTTGTTACTTCCTAAGGTAAAGGCATCGGGTAGCACCGAGTGGGACCTTCGAAAGCCGAAAATTCTTTATTGGAGAATTTTCTGGTAAAGGCATCGGGTAGCACCGAGTGGGACCTTTGAAAGCCAAAAATTCTTTATTGGAGAATTTTCGGGTAAAGGCATCGAGTAAAATCGAGTGGGACCTTCGAAAGGTACAAGAGTGATAAGGAATTCTTCGGGGTCAGGTATATCGGATGTACACCGAATATAACCATCGAACCCTTAGTAAGAATCCCTATGAAACTCTTGTGCATCCAATTAAGGCATCGGGTAAAACCGAGTGGGACCTTCAAAAGAACACAAGTTATGATGAATTCTTCGGGGTCGAATATATCAGTTGCTCACCGATTATAATTATCGAACTCTTAAAACCTTAGAAACTAATGTTTTCAGGCTTCGGATAAACCGAATACCATCCTCAAACGCAGATCGGGCACATCAAACAATAACCAATTTGACTCAGCTTAATCCGGGAACAATAAAGAAGCTTTGCAATTGGGAAGATTAATACAAAAACAACTTTACATTTATTCAAAGGCCAGCACTATACAACGTTCGGGATATACACAGTGTTCCAAAATCTTGGACAAGGAACATTTCAAATTTAAAACTATGATCGGGAGATCATATAATATCTTGGACAAGGAACATTTCTACAAAGAAAACAAGAACTCCACCAACAACTGGGAAGAGCAGCCCAAACCCACCGTCTAGCTTTTCCAATATCCTTACCCTTTAACTGATGAAGAAACTTCATCTTCAGTCGCTGAGATAAGAAGGAAAAGAAAATCTGGCGAAGAAGCTTCAGGCGATCCCTTCCTGTTCTTTGGATCGTTGTGGAAGAAGGATTGACGCCTTTCGGATTGACATTTGGAGCGTCAACTTCTTCCTTGTTTTCTGCAATCTCCTCTGTTATTGGAGTTGCAGGAGGTGAGTCATCAAGATACAACATGATGTCCGGATTAGGAGTCGGCAGATCCTCTACATCTTCGGCCCATTCGGGAGAAGGAAGCCCCAACTTCGTGAAGACTTCGGGATGGCAAAGAAATTGATGGGGAGCCATGTCAAAATTCGGATTTCTCCTCAAGATTGATTCGAACACCTCATTCTGGCCATCCCAATAAGCATGATCATTCAAAATATCCAACAAGTTACGAAAAGGCTTACTGTCTAAGTACTTACGGATGCAAACCTTCTGGGTTTCGGCAGGAATGCAATTAAGATCGGGAGGAACTATTTGCTTCCGCAGCTCTTCCAGCTTGCTTCGAAATTATTCAGTTCCCCCAAAAGATTTATTACCCTTCGCTCGAAACCACGGATTTGACCATTGGCAACATCCAGGGCTTGAGAAAGATTTAAAATCTCAGTATTTCTTACCTTTACCTCATCCCAAAGCCTATCCTGAAGGCGTGTAATCTCCCGATCCTTGGACGAAGATTCAGCCCAAAGCCTGGAGAGTTCTGAATGCATCTTTCCAATCCGTTAAGCTGCCTTCGCCTGTTTGTGGAAGTTATCCACGGTACTCCTACAACAAGCAATTTTTTTGCAGGATTTAGAAAAATATACAAAAAGCGAAGAATAATCTCAAAGAAGAGACTCACATCACCAACGATTTTACAAAAGCATCGTGAGGAATAGAGTCGAAAGCCTTGCTTTCGGCCAGTGTTTGGGCAAGAGTGCACCACTCCAACGCCCGTCCAAAACTGCCGGTAACACAGTTAGAACGCTGCAGTTTCCAGGGAGGCCTGTAAATCTCATCCGTAGAAAGAGGGGGAGGTTTTGGAACTAAAGAAGTCTCTTCGCCTTTCTCTGGACTTTTCCCATGGTATGCACTTCACAGACATTGCAGTAGAAGCAGAAATGCCAGAGGAATCCATTATCCAACAAGATGAAGTTTTGCTGCGTGGTTCCAGAAACGTTAGAGCTTTGCACAACCAAAATGAGAAATCAAGAAAAAAGAGAAAGCCAAAGCGTTTAAATGGACACTGAAACAGGATGATGATGATTCAAGTTTTGGGAAATCCAACGGCGAAAGCATAATGATGGTTCAAGCTTTCTAAATCAATGGTTGCAGATTAACGACGATTGGAATACGCCAGATGATGAACGGTGGACAATAAGCAACTTTTTGAATTTCAAAAAGCGGGTTCGAACACATCGCATCTGTCCATGTGGCAAGGAAGGCGCCAGTTATGAAGATGGCGAACTCAAGTGTGCAAACTGTCAATCGAGCATTTAATACCTAAGTGACGTTTGCGTTTCCCAAGGAAGATAAATTCCAAGAAAAAAAATAAAGGAACGTTTGAGATAACCGCTGGACGATCGAACGGGAAGAATCAAGGAGAGATTATTCCTAAACAAGATGGTTCGTTCAAAGGCCAAAGCTTCAAATATTTTAAATAAGGGGCAGTAGAAGAACAAGATAGCACAACAATAAATCCAAAAGAGTTTCAGTTTGTGTTCGGATTAAGGCAAGTATGTTCCGTTAAATGTGAGTATAAGAAACAATAAAACATGCAAAGATACAATCGACAAAACTACAGCAAGCAATAAGCCAAAAAAGATTTCATCTTAAAGTTTAAGACCCAAAAGGGAGGGTCTACCCTCACACAAAAAAAAAAAAAAAAAAAAAAAAGTAGCATCTACAAATTTGCAGAAGATTGAGGAACATGTTCAGGTAAAGCTTTGGCAGTTTGTCCTTCAAAGTTTTGAGTAGTTGGAGGAACATTGTCTGCAACCCCTTTGGCGTCCGAAGGTAAAGCTGGCTCATCATCCAAATATTCGCAAATGACAGCGCCGCCGGGGATTAGTGGCGGCATATTTTTCTTTTCAGCAACCCAAGTTGGAATTGGAAGATCCAAATCCACAAAAGTCTCCTCAAAAATTAAGTCCTTGTGCTCATCAATCAGGAAGGAAGGATCAGTCGTCAGAATACTCTTCCACACTTCTTTGACACCCTCCCGATAGGCAACCAGATTATACCGATTGAGTAACTCACCGAAAGGCACGTTGTTCAAATATTTCAAGACACAAGCTTTCCGAACCTCTGACTTCAGATCATCGGGACCTTGGGGAGAAGCAATAGCTTCCAACTTTTCCTTCTCCCGGGTAACATCCTCGATTTGGCATTCTAAGGACCGGATGCTTTTCTTCAACTCTACTAGCTGTTTCCTCAAATCCTCCAATCGGGACTTAGCAACAACAAGTTCCCTTGAGACAGGACGAAGATGGGCAATCTCCTCCTCCAGCGCAGAAATTTCCCCCAACCTCTTCTTGGCAAGCTCATTACTGAGACAAACGTCAGCACGAAGGCGGCCGACTCTCATGTTTGCTTCCATCT
This sequence comes from Hakea prostrata, assembly GCF_041222555.1. NCBI lineage: Eukaryota > Viridiplantae > Streptophyta > Magnoliopsida > Proteales > Proteaceae > Hakea > Hakea prostrata. The sequence continues at coordinate 7,269,091 of NC_142609.1, forward strand.
CACGATGGAAATTCTCAGTAAGAACCCTATTGCAACAATACGAAAACAAGTTAGTCTGCTACAGAGGTTCCGGCTGGGAAAAGAGTTAAAAATAAAATCAATACACACCTAATATTGGAGTTCACCAACTCATCATTGGGCATCTCATTCAAGGCTTTCCGATCGCACAATGTTCGAGCATTAACGGCCCAATCACTAGATGCTTCAGTATCTAAGAGAACCGGGTCTTGAAGATTCACTTTCCATTTGGGAACATAGATTTCCCCTTGATCAACCTTGCTTCTCTTAGAAGCAGCATCATCGGTCAGCTCCCTTCTCCTCTTGACAAGGGCGGTATCACCATGGGTGGATTCCTCAACTATTACCGGATCTTTTCCTCGGGCAGCACGATCCGGCTTGGTCCTCAAGAGCCCCCTCGGGGGAGTAAACCCTTTCGGGGCAGCAACAGACAAAGCCTTCTTAGGAGAAGGGGCATCCTCAGGAGCCTCTTTTCTCCCTTTCCAGGGAACTCTTTCCTCGGCAGCGGCCAAGCCTTTTTGAGCCAGAGAAAAGACGGCATTGCGGTTAAACTTGGGAGGCACTGCAAATCAACCAAAGATCAAGATCAGTATAAGAACAAAGAGTATATGCATAAATAGAGTGGAATAAAACCTTTTTGGGCGCTCACCATGGCTCAAACCCCAGTAGCGAAGAACTACTTCGTACTCCATGGCATGCCCATGGATTTCCGAACGCCAGGAAATGGATTTGATGACCCAAACTGCCTCTTTCTCGGCAGTGGGAAGGAAAGGAGAGCAATTGATCTGGGTGAAGGAGTCCGGGGTGCTCCAACTCATTGGAAATTTATGTTTGGATTCAGGAACCCTACAAAAAACAAACTTTTCCCGCCATCCTTTATTATTGGAAGGGTAGGTACCCTCTGCAAGGATTCTCCCTTGCCAATTGAGCTTAGTCTTTGGGCGTTCGGAAAAGACTACCCACCCGGGTGGATTTGATCTACTCATTGTATAGAAATGACGAAAAACATCTAAAGAAGGGGTTAGCTCGAGCTCATGGCAGAGCCCTAGGTAACCGATTATATGCCTCCAGCTGTTCGGGAGAAGCATATCAGGACAAATTTGCCAGTGGTTTAAAATTTCGGCAATCATAGAAGAGAAGAAAGGAAGCTGAACCCCACTCTTGAAGGAGTCGAGGTAAAGAGAGAATTCCCCTGGAGGGTTGGAATTGACCCTCTCATTTGAATTCGGGACGCGAAGGACACAAGAGTGTGGAATGGAATAGTCATCACAAATATTTTTCAGATCTTCCGGGTGAACCACAGAAATAATACCTGAGGGCCCGGCGGAAGGTCTTTTTGAAGGACGGGCTTTCTCCACTGTCGTCTTCTTAGGAGCTTTTCTCTTCTTTGAGGAAGACCCCTTAAAAATGGGGGCATTGCCTGGTGCGTCTCTAGGGTTAGCCTAGGCATGCCTCAACCAGTGTTCGGTAATCCTATGATCCCAATCACCAGAGAGTTCAACAGAAGCAGTGGGACTTCCTTGGTCAACAGATTCTTCACCCTCTACTAGGCAGGATACAGAATCGCTATTTTCAAAAGTTTTACCGCTACCCATTTCTGAAGAAATAAGTAGAAAGAATGGACTGTGCGAATGCAGGAAAAGAGAAGAGAAGATAAAACAAAGCAAGGGAAACAAAACTTACTTGTGATTTCAGGATTTAGAAGAACAGAGCTTGAGATGCGCAAGTTGAAAACTGAAAGACTCGAAAGAGCACAACCAAAGGAGCAATGAAGTAAAAAGAAGAAATGAGACATGAGGAACCTTTTATAGGTTCAAAAGGTAAATGAACAAGAGTTAATGGGTGGATAGGGGCACATCGATTCGAGAGAAAAAGATCGGATGATTCCTAAGGCTCTACTGGTCTGACGTCACTGACGATTCAAAAAACTTTGTCATAATGGAATAAAACTGAAAGGACGGTTCGACGGCAGGGTGTAACGTTTGCACCTCCCCAACTGCCACGTGGCCCACTACGCATGGGCAACGAGGCGTTAGAATGTTTCGACGACACCTCGTTGGAAAGAGATGTCACCAGCATTAAATGCTGAGATATTTTTACTTGGAAAGATATATCACATCCGCTCATGATCGGTAAATTCACCAGACCAAGCATTCAACATCGTTGATCAAATGCTTGGCCTATGGGACAAATGATGTGAGGAAAATTGCACTGAACCGGTGGACCAGGTTCATAATCCTCAGCCATGTTAGACCATAACCAGGGACCTCCCAAGCCCTAATTTAATGATCATAAAGGCGCCGCATTTTGGTTAGCAGTCCGGTAAGGCCTCCCGAATGTTGCGGTAGATGAAGCTAACTTATAGGAAGCAACTACTGGCAAAGCATTGAGGGAATCATGTCGCGATTGGTAACTATAAGCGGTCCCGAATATCTAGAAGGAAACCCTACAATCGGACGGCCACTAACAGAGATCGAGACTTCACTCAACGGTCGAGAATTGGAGGTAAAATCTATATAAACGAATGATCCACTCATTCCAAAGGTATCTAAACTGTTTCCAATTTACGCATTCATTATTTAGCTCTGAAACTTATCAGAGCTCTGGTGATTAGTTCAGGAACTGACTTAAACTTCGGAGGTGGCCTCCCGACCCCCACAGTCAGGCCACATCGAACTCTCTTTTGTAGGCAATCATCGAGGAATCGAAGGTTGACAATTTCTTGGACGCATCAACAAGAAAAAGAAAACTTCTTACCTAAGCGAACGACTTTATTATCACTTAGCCTCTAAAATCCGTATTAAACATAGGAAAATTGAAGGTCTTTGTGATAATGGGGAATGGATTACTGAACCTGCGAAGATTGCTTCTTGCTTTGCTAATTTATGTCCCAACTTTATTCTTCCTCTAATCCCTCAATGCTTCATTTGATTGATAACCTTTTTCATGAGGAGTCTGTTGTTCATGCTGCCATTAATATCACTGCCATCCCTAATATGATGAAATTAAACATGTTGTGTTCTCCATGGGTGTGTATAAAGCACCAGGATATGATGGTTTCCAGGCTTGTTTATTTCAACATTTCTAGCATATTGTTCATCCTGATATTGTTATGTTTGTACAAAATTTCTTCTTGAATGCTGTGTTGCCTTTTGGAACTAATTATACTTTGTTGTGCTTTCTACCTAAGAAGGAGAATGCTAGTTCTATTAGTGAGTTTCGCCCTATCAGTCTGTGTAATGTTTCTTATAAGATTGTGGCGAAGCTCATTGCCTTGAGGTTAAAACCGTTGCTCCATCACTTTATTTCACCCTGCTAGAGTGCCTTTGTTCCCACCCATCAGATTATGGATAATATCTTCCTCGCCCAGGAGATTTTCCATTACATGAAGAAGACCAAAGCCAAGCTTGGCTTCATTGCTTTGAAATTAGACATGTCTAAAGCTTACGACAGGGTCGAATGGTCTTCCCTAATTAAAATTATGCAATGCTTGGGCTTTAGTAGCTGGTGGTGTAAATTGATTGATGGACTTGTGTCTTCTACCTCTTTCTCTATCAAAATTAATGGCTCTCCTTTTTCTTGGTTCACTGCTTCGAGGGGCCTTCGTCAAGGATGGCCTCTTAGCCCTTAATCTCTTTCTGTTTATTATGGAAGTGCTTTGTAGACTGTTAAATGCATTTCGAGGCTTGAATGCATTTAAGGGTATCACCATTTCCCGGAACGCACCAGAAATTTCCCATGTATTCTTTGCTGATGATATATTCTTATTCAGTCAGGCTTCTGTGGAGGATGTGTGTGTGATTAAAACTATTTTGGACCTGTTCTCTTGCATTACTGGTCAAGTAGTTAGTTTTGAAAAGAGCGAGGCTTTCTTTAGTAGTGCGGTGTCTAGTGACATGCGTGCCCTGTTGCTAAATATCCTGAAATTGAAAGAAATGCCTTCCAAAGTTGTGTATCTAGGAACTAATCTCTGTAATTCTAGGGCCCGCACTGAGAATTTGGAGAGCTTGGTTAGTAAGGTGCAAGCCAGGTTGGCTAGGTCGTTTGCTGGAAGAACAATTTTAATCCAATATGTTCTTCAGACTTTGCCTATTTACCATATGCAATATTCTTTGTTTCCAAAGATGATTTGCAGGAAGTTGGATTCTATTTGTCAGAGATTTTGGCTTGGACATACTGATTCAAGTAAACATCTCACTCTCATTGCTTGGGATAAATGTTGTCAACCTAAACACATGGGGGGTTTAGGGCTTAAAAAATTAGCTTTGGTAAATCAAGCTCTTCTTATCAAATAGGGTTGGAGACTTCTCACTGAGACTAATTCTCTCTGCTCTCAATTCTTTAAAGCCAAATATTTTCCAAAGCTTTCTTTGTTTGACCCCAAGGTCCAAGATAAAAAGGGTTCTCTGGTTTGGAACAGCATTCAGAAAGTGATTCCTTTACTGTCTAAAATGATTAAAAGGAAAGTAGGGAATGGGAGAACGACCAATTTATGGTTTGACCCTTGGGTGTATCCTGACTTTGCTCCTTCTATCGATTGTAAGGGCATCCCTACACCATTGCGGATGATCTCTGTGGCTGAAGCAACTAATCATCCTGGTTCTCTCTCCCATCCTTTGGTCCCAATTAGGGATCTGGAAAGGTCTTTTCTGGCATCTGTCCCTCTTAATCAAGAGGCTGATTATTGGGTGGTTACTCACTTTCGAATTAACAAGTTGTCCACTAAACATGCTTATCACTTTTTGCTTGGTGAAAGATATGCTGGCACAAGCCATAGGTTGTCTGAATGGTGGAAATTCTTTTGGAAAATCCCTTTACATCCTAAATTTAAATTCTTCTTTTGGCGTATGTTGCATGTAGGTCTTTCGGTTAAGGAACAACTGGCCAAGTGGACCATGGCTGATCCTATGTGCGTACTTTGTGATAGCCATAGTGAATCAATTTGGCACCTCTTTGCTGGATGCCAATGGACACGGAGGATTTGGGCCTCGGGACCACTAGGTCTTCGGTTGGAAAATATGTCTATAACCGATATGCGGGACCTTTGTGTTTTTATGATTTCCCAGGATATGTTGGATAAAGCTACCCTAACATGGTTTTCCTCTATATTTATTATTACTTTTTATGGTATTTGGCTTACTCGTAATGAGACTCTTGCCAATAAAACTACTCCGCATCCCAGTCGGGTTGTAGGATTTTTAAACAAATGGATTAAGGAACTTAGTCTCAAACCACCAGGTAGCAGCTCTATGGATACTTCTCAGCTACTCCCTTTTCCCAATGTCTGCTCTTGCACTACCTTCCATGCAACTGAAATTGTAAATGATAATCTCCTCATATGTGCAGGATTTACACCTGATAGGAGCGAATGGGTAGGATGCTGCTGGGCCATTGTTGTACACGGCTGCCTGCACCACTGTGAAGTTGGTAGATTCCGATCAAGCAACCAGCTTCAACTGGTTATTCGAGGTCTTATCGAATGATCTTGTTACGCAACATCGTTTGGTATCCGCATTTCAAAATTATGGTCAACAATTAAAGAGCTACCACATTACATTCCTAAAGCCCGAATAGCATGGCCAATTGAGGTTATAAAAGATCTCTTTTCCTTAGCCAAGGCAACTAATAATGTCCATATCGAATCAATTCAAATACTGAAAATCCAAGCTTGGATTTGTTCCCTTGCACAAAATACCGTAGATAGGTCGATTTCAAACACATGGGAAGCAGTAAGGCTAGCGGAGTTGTGTAACTGCCATTTGTAATATCACTTTGTTTCTATCAAAAAAAAAAAAAAAGTCTCCCACAACAAAAGTTCCCAAGCATAGATTGATGGACATGTAAACTTGAAAAGAAAAAGAGAAGGAAAAAGAAAAAGGAAAAAAATGGAAAAAAAAATGGGAAAAGAAAAAGAAGAAAAAAAAAGGGAAAAAATGGAAAGAAAATGGGAAAGATGTTGAAGAAAAACAAAAACAAATTGAAAAGGAGTCTGAAAAGGAAGTGGAGAAAGACTGGAGAAGAAAAAGAGCGAGTGGTAGATGCTATTGTTACGGGTACTGAAAATCGTAACCTAATTTAAAGAAGGGGAAATCAAATGAAAGCCTAATAGGAAAAATTGCAGCTAATTGAAGGGGAGAAAATTGTCACGACGAAGGTGGGATCTAACAGTGACAAGAAGCGAGATAAGGGGGAAAATGTTATTGAAGCTGATGACTTCACAAATGGAAGTCAAGAGGTTGGAATGCAGAATGAACAAACAAATGGAAATGGAATTGAGGTCAATACGACAGTGGATCTGAATTGTTTGCCCATTCTCAAGGATCTTGTTGTACTCTTTTCCCTTGAACAACTTAAATAGGGCAGGAAGAGCTAACAAATCTAGACAACACGTGTTCAATACAGCCAGTGAAAATTTCTAATGGTGAATCTGAAACCAAGCCTTCTAGGGGATCAAGCACTGTTGCACCTCCTGGCGATGTGAGGTCTGGCGAGGGCAATGTTGCATCCTCTGGGGAAGGGGAGGAGCGCAATAACCTAAGTCGCAAGCGCCAGTGTGTAGCGCCACCATTCCACTGTCCCACTCCTCTTGATTCATTTTGATTTGCTCTTAATTCACTCCTTCTGACATCACTTAGACCCATTGCTCAATTTACGATCTCTCAAGGGTGAAATGAAAGTACGTTACATCAACATCTTTGAATACCTAATTGTTGGTTCTCTATATCTAACATGGGAGATAGCATGATATTCCAGATTGATTATTCTAAAGATGAAGATGATAGAATCTTACTCAGATTCGTTAATCTCAAAATAAAAAAAATGCAGTGGAAGAATATATAAGGATACATGTCCTCGTTCATTCATGAAATCCATCATTTGTAAATCATCAATCTTGTGGAAAGAGAATAGATCTACAAACCTGTTTAGAATGCATACACGATTTTAACGTGATTTGATCTTCAGTATGAAGTCTACTTCCATAGTGAAATCTCCAATCAACTATATTCTTAGAAGAGCTTTCATTATATGTAAATAGAAATGGTAGTGTTCCTGATATGGTATCTTACAAGGAGTGGAGTTCTACAAAGATTGAGAACTTTACAATACTTAGGATTGCTAGTCTTCATATAACACTCCTGTCAAGTTGGATCGAAGATGACATTTGAGGTCAACTTGGACAATAATTTTTGGAATGTTCCGTTGGAAAAAGCTTTCATGAAAATATCTGCAAGTTGCTCTTCACTTCTTATGAATAGAGTTGCAATAGTTCCATCTTGGATTTTTTCACGAATAAAATGATAATCAATCTCAATGTGTTTGGTTCTTTCATGAAATATTGGGTTGGAAGCAATGTGAGTAGTTGCTTGGTTATCACATAAGAGTTTCATAGGTTGACTAAAACCGTCAAATCCTAATTATTGAAGAAGAGATCTGATCCATACCAATTCACTAGTTGTAGTTGCCACTGCTCTATACTCAGCTTCAACACTAAAACATGCAACCACACTTTGTTTTTTAATTTTCCAAGTGATAAGGTTTCCTCCAACAAATATGCAAAAACTAGTTGTTGATTTTCGATTAATAGGATTACTAGCCCATTCAGCATTAGAGAATCCTTCAATAATAGTGTTCCCATTTTTCTTCATCCATATACCTCATCTTGTAGATGACTTCAAGTAACATAGAATATGGTCTTCCAACTCCATATGTCTTTTGGTAGGAGCATGCATGAATTGGCTCACATAACTCATTGAATATGCAATATTAGGTCTAGTAATAGTAAGATAAATTAGTCGTCCTATTAATCGTTGGAAACAACCAATATCTTGCAGAGTAGTAGAATCACTGACTACTTTGCTATTATAGTCTATGGGAGAATTAGTTGGTTTCACACCCATTTTTCTAGTTTCTTTTAGAAGGTCAAGAGTATACTTCCTTTAACAAATGAACAATCCATTACTAGAGTTTGCAACTTCAATACCAAGAAAATATCGAAGTTTTCTCACATCCTTGATGTCAAAAGTTTCATCTAAATATTGTTTGAGAGTGGTAATTTCCTTATGATTATCTCCAGTGATAACTATGTCACGACATAGACTAAGAGGACAATTGTACCACTAGTAGTTTTCTTGACAAACATTGAAGAGTCTATCCACTTCTTTTGAATCCGGGCTGTACTTAACTTCTCATACGACGCTCGTGGTGATTGCTTAACACCATATATTGCCTTCTTCAATCTATAGGCAATAACATCTTGATTTTTTAATGGATGACGTGGAGGAACTTCCATGTATACTTCTTCTAGAAATCTCCTTGTAAGAATGCATTCTTAATGTCCATTTGAAGAAAGGCCATTCAAAAAAATTAATGATTATTGACATTAACACTCTTACAATGTTCATCTTCACTACAGGTGCAAAAGTTTCCTTATAGTCAACCCCATATGTTTGGGTATATCCTTTGGCAATAAGCCTAGCCTTGTATCTTTCAATTGTGCCTTCACTGTTGTATTTGGTTGTATAGACCCATAGACAACCAACTGGGTGTACATCAAATGGGAGTGGAACAAATCTGATGTATGATTTTTATCAAGGGCCTTTAGTTCATCTTCCATAGCCTTCATCCACACTGATGAATTCTTGGCTTCAAAATAATTAATTGGTTCGTTATGATCCTTAGTAGCAGTTAAAAGGCAAGCAATTGAGGAGAAATATGATCATAACAAATATGAGATTGAATGTGATATTTTATTGTATGATATGTTGAGAAATCATGCAATCTGATGGAAGGTTTAGAAACTCGAATTGACCTTCGAATTTGTATAGCTGATGTTTGCCCATTCTCAAATGGAGCCAATATTTGTGGTTCTTCTTGAGTATCAAGATTGTTTTGTTGGTCAATTTCAATTGCTGAGCTATTTGAAATACTTGGTAATGGGGTAGGAGAAAATTCCTACACAACAAGTTCATTATAATGATCCTTATTCTCTCCCTAAATCTGATTTTTGCAATGATAAAACATGTGAGTTTCATCAAAGGAAACAGCATGAGAAATGAAAACTTTCTTGGTGGAAGGATTAGAGCATTTATAGCCTTTTTGTGATGTGGAGTACCCAAAAAACACACACTTCTGAGAGCGAGGATCAAGTTTGCTACCATGCTACGAATGAACACAAGCAACACTATCAAACACTCTAAGATGAGTCATTGTAATTGGAAGATTATAGAGAACTTCTAGTGGAATCTTGAATTGTAACACACTACTTGGAAGATGATTAATCAAATAACAACTTGTAAGAATAACATTAGACCAATAAATTTTGGGAAGATTTCTATGAAAAATTAAAGAAAGTGTCACCTCAAGCAAATGTCTATTCTTATGTTCAACAACTCCATTTTGTTGAGGTGTGCCAACACATGATGTTTGATGCAAGATTCTCATATTTCTGAGATATGATTGGAAATGAGTACTCGTATACTTTGTGCCATTATCTGTTCGCAAGATTTTAATACTAGTCTGAAATTGAGTGTGAACCATATTGCAAAAGTCTTGAAATATCTGCAGAACTTCATTCTTAGATCTTAATAAATATAACCACGTGGCTCGTGATTTATCATCAATAAAACTAATGAATAATTTAAAAGCATCTCTTGAATCCATAGGAGAGTGCCAAAAATCAGAATGCACAATCTCAAGAAACATACTAGAAACATGAGTACTGTTCAAAAAGGGCAATCTATGTTGCTTAGAAAAATGACACGCATCACAACAACTGGAATCAAAAGAGAAAGATGAATTCAAAAAATTTAGAATCCTATTAGAAGGATGGCCCATACGCCAATGCCAAAGTTGGGATTTTCAGGATTTCTTAAAGAAACCAAAGCACTATTTGGAGAGTCCAATACATAGAGACCGTGTTGCAGGCGACCTTCACCAATCGTCAATCTGGTTCTACTGTCCTGAAATATTACTTTGTCTTTGGAAAAGATCACATCACAATTCAAACTCTTAGTGATCCTTCTAACTGATAGTAAATTCATAGACAAAGATGACACAAACAATGCATCTGCTTTGGTTGAAAATAAATTCAACTTCCCATGTCCTTCAATAGGAACAGTGGTGCCATTAGCAACTATAATAGGAGAGAAGAAGTCCTCTTTTTTAGTACTGAAATTAGATAAACAATATGAAGAATGACATATATTGTCAGTTGCACCTGAATCTACTATAAAGTAATTTTGAGATGAAGTTGAAAGGGCAAGGGGAGTACCAATGGTGTGAGCAACATTGCTTGATTCAGCTATTGAGTGAACAAAACTATTTGACTGAAGGAGTTGCTGTAGTTGAGATGTAATCTGTTCAAGAGGACTTTGAAAATCTAAAGAGCTTGCTTGGACAACAATTTTTGGATCTGATGTTTTAGTGGTGATTTGATCTTTAGAAGAACGCAAGTGAGGGTGAATTGCCAGCATTGTTCTTTAGAATGACCATCATGATTACAATGATTGCAATGATAAGTAGGTTGAGTTCCACGACCTTTCCCATGATGACGACCATAAGAGACTTGATTTTCAGAGCCAGAATTAGGAAAAATATTTGAAATTGCAACATGGGCATTAGTCTCACTTTGATCAGTCTTTGTTTTAGATTTAAATCGCATAACACGTCTTCTAGTTGCTTCTCTCTGAATAATTGCATAAACAGTAGTGAATGTGGGAATTTCAAGATTCATAAGTATCTGTCTTTTTAAGTCTTCATATTCAGGAAGAATACTGGCTAACAGTTGACAGACACGATCATGCTCATCTCTTTTCAAATATTCATCAATAGTTTGGGCTGGTGGACACTATTGATGAAGTTTGTCCCATTTCTTTCTAAGATTTGCAAGATGATCAGAAAAAGACTGAGAAGAGCCTTGCTTAACATGGGCAATCTCTTGTTGCAGTTCATAGATTCTAGAGGAATTATCTGCTTGTCCATACATGAGTCTTAAGGCATCCCATGGAGATTTAGCCGTTTCAGAGTAAACAAAAATCTCATATATCTGAGGTTCCATGGAATTAAAAAGCCAAGTCATAACTTGGTTATCATTGGCAAGCCATTCACCATATTTGGGGTCAACAATATCAGGAGCTTTGATCTATCCATTTACATGACCAATCTTAGAAAGCCCATCTAAGGCAGCGGTTATTGCACGAGACCAAGTCAAGAAGTTTCTTTCATTGAGTAAGGTGGATGTAAGACGACCAGTGGGTTCATATGAAACCTTTGGGTCAGTTATGATAAACACTTCTACCCTTTATTTCTTCTTTTTTTATTTATTTTTTATTTTATTTTAACAACCAATCAGCAACCAAGCAAACAAAAGTACTTAAAGTCTTCACCACGTGAGAACCAATAAAGAAAAGTGCTTAAAAGTCTTCACTCTTCACCACGTGGAACCAAAAAGATGTTTTGGGTTTGGAGACCCAAAAAAATAAAAAGGCATTTCTTATATGTCAAAAAATGTTGTCTCCAACTTCCAGTGGTGAAGTTTGCATCTCAAATTCTAATGGGGATGAGCAAGCGTAAGACGCTTTTTGACAACAAGAACCGTTCTAGTGTGAATGGTGTGGAGCAGATCAGACATTGCACAGGTGAACGTTTTCACGATGGTTGTAGGCAATCCTCACGCTCACTTTCGCAGATTCAAAGCTTCAAGAACGCGTGCATGCCGAATAAATCCAAGTATGCTCTGATACTATGTTCAGAATGAATACATGATTTTAACATGGTTTGATCTTCAATGTAAAGTCTACGTCCATGGTGAAATCCACAATCAACTATATTCTAGGAAGAACTTTCATTATCTGTTGACCAAAAAAAAAAAAAAGAAATTCATTATCTTTAAATAAAGATGGTAGCATACATTATGAGATTTTCTTTTCGTCCAAAACATGATGTGATATTATACAAAGGAGTGGAGTTCTACAAGAATGAGGACTTTACAATGCTTAGGATTGTTAGTCATTATGTTGTACTGAAAAACTAATATCCGATAACAAAAGCAAATGCCGTTGTAGATGGATGATCGAAGTGCAAGTCGAACAAGGAAGAAGACCTCCAAAATTTCTCCCTTTTGTTCTTGCATTTTCTTGGAGAGAGACATTGTTCAACAAATCTCGTATCTTACTTGTGTGTTGAGTGGGTCGGCGGTTACCAATATATCCTCATATATTGTAGCCACCTAATATTTGAATTTTCACAACTGCCCTTGGACTATTCAAAAGTTCCCAACACTAGTTAATGAACTCTTTTACTGCTGCATTTCAAATAGAGAATGTGGCGCCGGCATCCAACGCCCACCGCTATAGTGAATTTTCAATCTGTGTATTGTTTATTTCATTTCTGTTTGGGCTATCATTTATTATTGGTGCAACAAAATAGCTTTTAGATCTAGGTATCGTTTCTCAGCTTAGTATTTATTACCTCATTTTTTTCGTTCCTTGCTTGATTGTTGTTTGCTTTATGCCCTGTTGGGTCGATGTTTTTTTGTTCTTTCTATTGGCAATGTTATTTCACGTTGGGCATGTTGCCAGTATACTAGATATAAAGCAGTTATTCCTTTGCTTATTCCCGTTTGGTTTTCTTGCTCTTTGTTTACTTTAGGTTATTTTTAGGGCATGACACCCTTTTATTTCGCTTCGGCTTCTTTGTTCTGCAGCTTTTTCTCTTTATTTATGTGTTATACTTTTGATTGTGCAATATCTGCCTCGCCTTCCTTGTTTTCCTAAGCCTTTTTTTCTCGTGTTAGGTGGTGTGAAGAGAGCGAACTAAGCTAAAATGAAACTGCTTTCTTGGAATATCACAGGTGTGAATGGTAAATACTCACTTCAATGTCTAAAAAAGATGTTGAACAGACATAAGCCTCTAATTATATGTTCATTTTTTTTTTTTGGGTACGATCTAATTATATGTTCTTATGCGATGTGCAAACCATCCCTAACTACTACAATCATAGAAATTTTTTTTGGGTTTCTCTATTGTTGGCTATTCTAATAGCTCAGGTACAAAGGAACTCAAGGGAGTGCTTTTGGTGCTTCCTCAAACTGAGATAAAAGTCCCCTAATCTTTTCAGGTAATCATGTCATTGCCATTTCATGCCTCGACCCATCACCTTGGGTAGTTGTGTTTATTTATACCCCACCCACTTACTCGGAAAGGGTTGTTGTTTGGAAAACATGTCCTCCATCTCTACCCTTGGCAAACCTTTTATTTTGATATGAAACTTCAATGAGATTTTATCTGTTGATGGGAAACCTGAGGGTAAGTTTAAACTGACTCAATCCCTGTTCTCCTTCTTGGATTTGGTAAACTCAAAATCCCGCTTCGAGCTCTCTGCACCCAGATCTTATTTTACTTGGTCAAACTAGTAGAAACCACCCAATTTAATTAAGGAAAAATTGGACCACATTTTTGCCAATCTCTATTAGATTACATTATTTCAATCAACATTTGTTCGGAGATTACTTGCAGCTACTCCAACCACAACCCACTCCTCATTTTTACGATCGACATGAGGCAGTGTGGAAAGAAGCTGTTTCACTACCAAATTGCCTAGCACCTACACCCCAATTTTTTGAAGGATGTATCCAATACTTGGGAATTGAACACTGGCCAACCTTAGTTGGGCAAGCTTGCCACGTATCCAGGTACTTGTCATTTTGGAACTCATCTACCTTTGTCAATGTGATTAAACTTTTTGAAGGATTGACACTAGAAGTCGATACCCTAGAATCTAATGCTAATCCCGATTGGAAGGCTATTAGCGATACGAGAGAATTACTCTCTCTTGGGCCCTGGATGAAGAGGAGTTCTTCTGATTCCAAAAATCTAAGGGCTTGCGTATTTCAGAAGGTGATCGAAATACTAGATTCTATCACCTAAGCACTATGATTAAAAACCATAGATAAGGACGATTGACTCCATTGATCAGAATGCCCTCACCTTCTCGGAACCCCATGAGATTGCCTTTGCCTTCGCTGAATTCATGCATTTGTTCCTCCAGCAGCCCCCCTGGATACTTCTTCCATTGAAAGCCTTTTTCCCTCCTTTGGTCGGTCGAGCCTTGAGAAGCTCACTAACAACATCACCCACTATCGAGGAAATAAAAATGATAGTGTTCTCTCGTAGGCCATACAATGTTTCTAGTGTTGATGGATATAATGCCTCTCTTTCAGAAATAAATGCATGGACCTTATTCAAACGGATCTGCTGAAGTTCGTTTCCTCCTTTAAAGACTGTGCCTTACCATGGGGAACCAACCACACACTGCTCTGCTTCATACGCAAGAAAGACAATGCTCGACTTGTCTCAGAATACAGACCCAATAGTTTATGCAATGTCACATACAAGATTCTTATAATATGCTTGCCCTTCGATTGAAACCCATCATCTCCCCTTTGCAAGGTGTCTTTGTTGTCAGGAGACAAATTACTGAAAATATCTTTCTTACACATGAAAATTTTCACTTCATGTGTGAAATCCCTTATGATCCTAACCTGAAAATCCGTTTTGTAGGTTTAAGAATCCGGAACACGAGTAGAAAGCAACTGTGGGCCATCCAGATAGAGACCATTGGATTAGAACTTGAACCAATGGAAGTGGATGGTAAAGTTGACAAAGCTGGAGAGGTCTTAAAGTACGGAAGAAGATCTACGGAGGAAGATCTTACTCGAATGTTGACGGATATGGAAGGTGGATCAGGAGTTCAATGATGACATGTTTGGAAGGTCCCAGAGATCAGGTAAGACATCCCCTATGTGTGGATATGGAAGGTGGATCAGGAGTTCAATGACGACATGTGTGGAAGGTCCCAGAGATTAGGTAAGACATCTCCTATGTGTTGGAGCAAAGCCAAGGGAAGAACCACCCTTGAAACTGCACCTAGAATAATTCCAAGGGTCAGGGTCAGAGTCACTACTGCTTGCAAGTGAAAAAGGGTAGTTGGGGATTTCAACATTTTAAACCCCTATTTGATAATTTCTGACATAAAATGTGTTATTTCACTCCTAAGCCATCAGAGAACGTTAGAGAACTCGTGGCAAAGAGGGAAAATATTGCGGATTTCAATCACAAGGTGAGGGAATTCATTACCTATGCTTATCTTTAATTTCTAATGCAATATTGGGCTTGTGTATTCAATTACATGTTGCTATTTAAAGACATTTATAGCTTTTGTAATGCTCTAAAATTGTAAATCATAACTGTTTACATGAATTATTGGTGCTTTGTTGAGTTAGAATAAAAGTGGACATGATTTAAGGTTATGGTTTAACCATCCTAGGAACCTTAAAAGGAGCATATAGATTATGAAACATCTCTAGATGGTCTAGAGGAAACATGGTTAGGCACCCCCATCATGTTATTACCCTATCGGCAAGGGTATTGAGAGTGTGTCACATCCACCCAACCGTTATCCATCCACCCGAATCCCAAGGGAGTGATCCACAGTCACAAGTTTAGGTCTTAGACAATCATATACCATTTGACACAATAGACCAATCATGAGCAATAATAAGTCAATGTCATATATAATAATAAAGAGGTAAATCAAATAACAAGGATCTTAGAAGGATCTCAAAACCAAATCAGAGTGTAGAAGTTATGTCAAAATTGAAACAATCAACTGGAAGGAAAAGTATAGACAACACTCCTAAGATTACAAAATGTAAGTGTCCTTAAGCAAAATGTAACTACAAAACTCCCTATTGGGGACTTAAGTCTTTGTTTCACAAACGGTGTTAACCAACTCATGAGTCACACTAATCCTGGTACGCATAGTTGTGACATGAACATTCATCACCGTGTGCTTCATAGTCCCCAAAATCTTATACACTGTACAGGTCTGTCGCTTGCACTTCGTAATCTTAATATACGACATTTGTATCTCCAATAAGATCTAAAGCAACAAATTCCCCGAAGGGTGAGCTCAAAAGAAATCAGCAAGTGGTTCACAAGCATATAACCATAATCACAGTTTAAAACAAAACATCATATAGTGTATTATGATATGAAGTGAAATGCAACAATGTTACTATACTCTAACTGATGCTAATCTATATGATAGACATGCATTAAGATAAAACACCAACCTTCTCTGGGTAGGTCTTGTCACTTTGATCTCTCACAAGTTGGTTATCGATCTTGAGATCCCAGGTAAGGGGTAAAGCATCCCTCTCAGACTGTTACCATAGTTGGGATTTAGGACACCACTCTCTCACACACCATTGACATGAGAACTGGAGCATGTCAGTGATATACCTAGCCCAATGTAAGTCAACTACTTAGTCACATCAACCTAGGTTTAGATACTTCTCCTCATGCATCTCGCACTCTTGGTTCAATATCCTCCCCTACTAAAGTCAACATATTCTATGGTTCCAACAAGCTCAGACTATGCCTCCTCTTTACCCTATTGGTCATCCACATATAATGGGTAGGAAGCTCTCATGACCTCTCACTGATTGGTTATTGGTCTTGAGCATCCATGAGCCCAAGACTATTATATGCAACCCTACCAATGAATCAGCCCCCACAATGTGGTTGTCTCCTCTCATGGGTTGGTTACTTGTCTTGAGCACCCACCACCCAACACTACTACCATGATTCACTCGGCATCAATACCCACGCTGACAGGGTGTGATATGATAGGGTGCCTAACCATACTCTTCTACACCTCCTAGTCATAGCAAACAATAATTGCAAAAAGTGTTGGGGACATCAGAGAATAGTGTCCCATACCACCACTGCTGACATCCAAGCCAAAAGTACCCAGATAGGTATTCCCCAATTCACAATCACAACATACAACAACCTCCCACAAAGAAATAAAAGGTTCAAATCAACATTCACAATCCACAAACCAATTCAAGTCCATAATGCCTCAAGTTTTGATCCATACATCAATATCAATAACAATCGACTTGTATTTTGTAATTTTAGAACATAAACATTATTCCAAAGTCTTAGAACAGCAGCATGTGTATCAATATGCAAGTCTCATATCAAATAAGAAAGAGACAATGATTATGTATAAGGGAACGTCCTCACCTTTCTATTGTTTTGCAACTTCAAAAAAACACTCAAAGGGTATGCTCATGCTTCCCAAAAAGTCGTAATAACATGCTAGTTTAAAATTAGAAATAACCCTAGAGGTCCTATATCGAAAATAGAAACAAAAACCAACACTGTAGGGAGTGGTTGGTTGAGTGGGTTTCCTAGGGCGACCAGGCCAATCGACCAACCCCTGAAACTTAGTTCCAGAGCAAAATCAAGGCCTGAAAAGCCCATGGCTCTACCCTAGCTCCTATTCTACATTCCAAAAGGGTCTTACCTAATTTTCAGGACCTTCCACATGTGTCATCAATGAACACTTGATCCATCTACCATGTCCGAGTTAGATCTAATTACAAACTCTGACAGAATTCCCAACTTAATTTCATCTCCATCCACTTTCATTGGTTCGATTCCAATCCAATGGTTTGTCTGCCTAGATAGCCCACATTTACCTTTTACCTGCACTCTGGGTTCTTGGACCTATAATAAGGATTTTTGGGTTAGGATCATGGGGGATTTCACAAAGTGACCCATAGCAACAGTGTGGGGTGATGGGGGATCAAGACCAGTAACCAACTCGTGAAAGGACATAAGAGCTTCCCACCCATTATATGTGGATGACCAATAAGGTTAAGAGAAGGCATAGTCCAAGTTGGCAGGAGCCATAAGATACATTGACTCTAGATAGGGAAGGATACTTAACTGAGTTGGTTGGTGCCATAGGGGAGGTATCTGAACCTAGAATTATATGACAGAGCAAATGACGTGCATTGGACTAGGATTTTCCCTGACACGCACTAGTACTCATGCCAATGGTGTGGTGAGATAGTGGTGACCTAAACCCTAGCCAAGGTGTGAAGTGATTGTACCCCTTGCTCAGGATCCCGATAAGGTAACCAGTCGATGAGGGATCATAGTGATGAGACCTACCCAGAGAAGGCTAGTGATATATCTTAGTATGCGTCTACCTAGATAGAGACTTGCATTGGTTAGCGTATAGGAGTACTATTACATTGCATTGCATAATCATGACACTTCGTACAATGTTAGTAGCATATTATTGTTATTACTTTTTGTACGAATGAAAGATATGCATATTTATATGAATTACTTGTTGAGTTCTTCGAAACTCATCCCTTGTGGCTTATTGTATTTAGATGAATATACAAGTGAAGAAGAAATCCTGAGCCCAAGTTCGGAGATATTTCCCCCTGATTATACAACTGAGGAAACAGTGGGGAACTAACTGTCGCTTGTGGTATGGTCCAAGTATCAGTATGGAGTATTATTACGACCCCGATCAAAAATGAGGGGAGATGCCTAACACACCATTGGGATTAGGAGCTAGACACTGACCTGAAGATGGAAGTGTATAAATGCTTCAAGAAGAAGGCGAAACATTGAAAAAGATTTTTGTTCTAGTTTATTCTTTTCAGTTTGCCTCTCTTTTGAGGATTAGTTTTATTAGATTTGACCTCGCTTCCACTTATTTGTTTTGAGATCCTTCTAAGATCCTTGAATACTTTTGATATTTATTCTTTAATATTAAAATTTTTGATTTATTTTTGCTCATGATTATGTTATTATGTGGAATGGTGTGTGATATGACTTGAAACTAGATCATGTGACTGTGGATCACTCCCTCGGGTATTTGGGTAAATGGATATTGGCTAGGAGGATGTGATATCATGAACAAAACTAGGGGCAAGTTTGGTTTCATGGCATTAAAACCTGACAGGTCAAAAGCTTATGATCGGGTGGATTGGAGAGTGATCCATGACCTTTTCTCCTTTCTAGGCTTTGATCACTTTTGGTGTGATCTTGTGTATAAGCTCATTAGCATTGCCTCCTTCTCTTTCAAAATCAATGACAACTTGCATACATGGTTTTCTAGGACAAGTGGTATTAAACAAGGCTACTCACTTAGCCCATACCTTTTCCTTCTCATCATGGAGATTTTGTCAAGTCTCCCTAATGAATACAGGGTCTTGCATTGTTCAAAGGTATTAAGATTGCGTAAACAGCCTTGGAAGTCTCACCTTTTTTTATGGATTATGCATATCTTTTTTATCGGTCGGAAAAAGAGGATGTGTTGACCATAAGGGCTGTCAGGAACTTTTCTCTGATATCACAAGACAAGAATTCAATTTTGAAAAAAGTGGAGCCTATTTAGTAGGAATGTTTGTCACAAACAGAAAACTCAAATCTTGTCAATTTTGGGTATTTCTAAAATGAAAAAGGATGTTGTGTGTATAAGTACAAATTTGTTGCATGGTAGATTAAAATCGAAGAATCTCAAGTTCCTATGAAATAAGATTTGTAGCCACTTTGCCTCCTAGAAAGCATCTAGCCAATCCTTTTCCAGTAGTGTGAAATCCCGCATAAACCTAACCCGAAAATCCATATTGTAGGTCCGAAAACCCGGAGTGCGGGAAGAAGACAACTGTGGGCCATCCAAGTTGAGACCATTGGATTGAAATCTGAACCAATAGAGATAGATGGAGATGATACTAAGTTGGGAGATCTGTCAGAATATGGAAGAAGATATAACTCAGACGTTGATGGACTTGGTAGATGGATCAAAATACAATGATGACACGTATAGAAAAGTCTTGAAAAATCAGGTAAGACCCTTCTATAGCATAGAAAAAGGATCAAGACTGAGCTAGGGCATTAAGGGCCTCAATTCCACTCTTGGAGCAAAAGTATCTAGGGTGGGTCGCCTGCTTTGGTTGCCCAGGTGACCCAGCTAGCTTTGGGGACAAAAGGTATGTTGGGAAATTGATATTTTTGAAGCCTTATTTAATGATTTTTCGTTCTAAAATGTGTCATTATGTTCTAAAGTCATTAGAGAACATTAGAGATCCTCAAGAGAAACCTCTCCCAGGTGAAGGAAGGTGTGGAGATCATCCGTCAAGGTTTTCAAACGTTGAGTTGCTTTCTTAAAGGTTAGTATTTATCTTCTTTGTTCTAGTTCTTTTGTTTTGATTGATTCCTCCTACTGCCAAGACCTAGAAGAAGGTTTCTACTTGCTGTAATGAACTGATTCTTCTATCCTCTTTACTCTAGACTGGATCCCCATTCACTCTAGCTCATCCGTGAATCTTGCGATTAGATTTCGGAGAAGACCTAATATGGGTTCATTAGGTTTTCATTCTTTTTTCTATGTTTGATCTCTAAACTATGTTAGATAATGTTCAAATATGATTTCATAATTTTCTAAATAATTTTGGAGTAGTTTAGAGCCCAAACGGGAAGTTTCCTGTTGATCTGAGTCAAATTTGTTCGTACATTGAGGTCTGGTTGATTGCTCATGTTGCCTTGACGACCCATCGATGCTCTAGCAATTTTCATGGTTGGGTTGATTGCTCTGATTACCCCAAGAAACCAACCAAGCAACTCACCCACTGCCAAGTTGGTTGTTTGTTTATCTTTTCAACCCCATACCTCTAGGGTTGTTTATAACTTTGAACCAATATGTTAATAGGACTTTCTGGAAAGTGTAAACTTACTCTTTGACCTAATTTACAAGGTTGCAAATCAATAGCAAGGTGAGGACGTTCACTTGTACATAACCATAGTGACATTCTTGATTGTTATGGAACTTGCTTAGATGATTACATATTGTTGTTTTAAGGTTTGGGAATGATTATTATGACTTTGAAATTTTTAGTATACATGTGATGAATAATGTTCATGATATATGGATCAACATGTGATTATATGGACTTAGATTGACTTGTGAATTGAGAATGTGATTGAATCCATCTTGTAATGTGAATGTAAGTTGTGATTGTGAATTGGGGAATACTATTCAGGTGTTTCTGTCTTAGGACATCAATGGAGGCGGTATGGGACACAATCCTATGATACTCCTTGGCACTTTTCATGATTACTGGATGCCATGACTGGGAAGTCTAGTGACGTTTAGTTAGAAAATCCATCATATCATCACCCTATCGGTGGGGTATTGATGTCGAGTGACCCGTGGCAGTAGTATTTGGTTGGTGGGTGCCAAAGAATGCGAGAAGTGTGAGGGGACACAACATTGCTATGGGGGTATTCATTGGTAGGGTTGCATATAATAGGCTGGGGCTCGTGGGAGCCCAATAATGCAAGAAGCATGAGGGGACATAAGAGCTTCCCCCCCATTATATGTGGATGACCAATAGGGTTAAGGGAAGGCGTAATTCGAGAAGGAGACGTTGACTCTAGATCGAAGATTGATTATATAGGCTTTGGAAACCTAATTTCCAAAAAGTACCAAATCTGTCCTGGGATTGGTTGGTCGCTTGGCTTGGTCGCTTGGGGCGACCAAGGCAGGTTGCCAACCTATACCTTTTTGGCTAGAAACTGTATTTTGGTCCCCAAACGCTCTATCTTCTTCTTGGGTCCTTTTCGAAGTTATAGGAGGGTCTTCCCTGGTTTTATGGGACCGTCCACTTGTGTCATCACTGCACTCATGGTCTATCTACCAAATCCGTCATCATTTAAGTTGCATTTTCTTCTGAAATCTATTGAGGTTTCTATCTTAGCATCATCTCCATCTACTTCCATTGGTTCCAAGTCAGACCCAGTAGGTTCAATTTGGATGGCCCACAACTATCTTCTTCCTTCACTTTGAGTCTTCGAACCTACAATAAGAATTTCTGGGTTAGGGTTAGGTGGGATTTCACATACGGACCCTAGTTTGACCAAGCCATGGGACATATATTGTCACATCCACCCAGCCGGTACCCTATCTGGCATACCCGAGTGTGTGATCCACAGTCCACAAGATCCAGTAGTTAGAGAAATCAACCTCCCACATTCACAACAATATAATCAAGAACAAGACTAAATCAATGTTAACAATATTATTCAAATGAATCAAGGTAAAGTAACGAGATATTCATCAGAGTGCGGAAAAGATACCAATAGATATATAAATCAAAAGTAGAGTGAGGCGGAATCTCACTCCACGAGTACAGCGGAATGTAGTTCGATAATCAAATGGGATTACAACCATTTCTAAAGACAAGAAAGAAAGATATAATCTAAACTAGAGTCTTTTCTACTTTATAAAGGATGTCCTCATAGACATAGACTTCATCGATGATGCTCAAACGCTCCCACTCCACAGTAGGGCTAATCCTGGTAACAAGAGAGACCACCCGAGGGATCCTCAAAGTAATCTTCGTAGTCGCTAGCACTTTGCGTATGGTACGCTTCTTCATCTTGTGCTTCCTCATATTGCGCTTCATAGCCATCAAAACCTGTAGAATAGTCTAACAAAAGATATTGTACAAAAAGGAGTGAGTTTCAAAGAAACTCAGCAAGGCAAGTTATTCCATAATAGCATAAATAACATAATATCACAAACAAAGCATAAGATGATATGATATGAGGCAACAATGTATGTATGAGTCTAACTCTATGTATGCTGGTCTCTATAGGCAAACATGCTTTAAGTCATAGCACCATACTTCTTTGGGTAGGTCAATCACTCCCCCTCAGCCATCTTGGCATCTTGGGTCTGCCGGTGGTAGTTGGGTCTTGCATCCTTCCTGGACATTCCTTGGTTAGGGGTTAAGTCACCTCTCTCTCACATCACCGTTTGGTCTAAGTATTGGCGCATGTCAGGGTAAAGCCTAGCCCAATGCAAGTCTTCTACTTGGTCATATCAACTCAGACCCAAATACATCCATTCCTCGCCCCCAGCGATCCTTTCCGGTATCCTTCACACTAGAGTCAGCATAGTCCCAGACTACGACCTCATCAACCCTATAGGTCATCCACATATAGTAAACGGGAAGCTCTCATGTCTTCTCACGGGTTGGGTACCGGTCTTGAACGCCCATGAGCCCAAGTCTATCCATATGCAACTCTACCCATAAATGGCCCCCACAATGTGATTTATGTCCCCTCACGGGTTGGTTACCGGTCTTGAGCGCCCATGAATCCCCATTTCTACCACGGGTCGTTCGGTCTCAATACCCTTCCGATTCGGGTCTGATATAACAGAGGTATAACCTACCCAAACACTACTAGACAAGTCCTCGGTATGACAACCAATAATCCGGGAAAGCGTCAAAGGGCAACATTGGAAATATCCCATACTACTCCCAATGAGGTCCAAGGACAGAAATGTCAAAAGGACATTCCCCAATCCCAAATCATACCTAAGCAATCACAATCATAATTCAATCATATCATCCACGACAAATATCACATCATATGAAAGAGTATAAAAAGACAAGATTAAATAAATAAGGAAACATACATGAGTAAGTATTCATACGTAATCAAGTACATAAAGTAAATAAAGAAATAAGATCCTAATGTACTTGCAGCATTCATATCATAATAGAAACTAACATAACAGTAGCAAATCTAAGTAGTTCCCAAATTAGAAACTAAATCTATGCAAATCTATGTTAATATGGTAACAACTTTCCTTACCTTAAATAGATCCGAGAATATTCCGAACGAACAAGAGGATGAATCCAAAGTTAGCAAATAATCCCTAAAATAGCATCACACAATCATTAGGAAGTAGTCCTAAAAGAATAAGCATGATTTGGATCAAATCGGATGAAGAAAACAGATTCTGCTGTTGCGGGTTGATTGGCTGGGTAGCATTGGCCAGTCGACCCAGGCGATCGCCCAAGAGCAAATCCGAAAGTAAAAATAGAATCTTGATCCGAAACCTATGCTACACAAACCGGAATGCGACGAAACTTGGAGGGATTGTCTAACACAGTAGTCTAAGCCTAGAAAGCATAATTTAGACATCAAACCACCATTAAAACATTACTTCCTAATTCAGAACCATAGTTTCTATTTTGGTAAAAATCATAGTTTTCATTGGAAACATGCTATGAATGAAAGAGATGAACTAGAGATGATTAGATCTCATTCTAGTACAAGAACACAGTAGATCAGAGGTATGAATAATCATAGAGAAGCATCTATAATGCTAGAATGAATCAAAATAGGAAATATTATCATAGTTTAAGAAGAAATCATAAGAATCATGTTAAGAATGAATGAGATGATCATAGTACAAGAGAATGAAAAGAGATTGTAAAGATATGACTACAAGGTTGCAGCATCTTCATCATAATCTCAGTTCAGAGATGAGAGTGATCATAGAAAGAATAAATCATTAACATAAAAGATAGATTACTAACCTTTAATTGAAGAACAAGAGAGAGAGTTTGCAAGATTGCAAGATTAGGTCTTCTTCTTCACTCTTGGAGGCTTGGAGATGGTTTCCCTTCGTTCTCTAGGTGTTATGGAGGCTAGGGATACTAAAATCACGAAGTCATGGGGTATATATAGTAAGATTCTCAAAACAGAAGATTCTGTTCGAGTTCAGCAACTCTGGGTCGATTGGCTGGGTAGCATTGGGCAGTCGACCCAAGCACTCGACCCAGGCTGACAGCAAAGCCAAAAATAGGGATTTGAGGGTCTTCCACTACTCGGAATCAAACGAAACTTTAAACACATATTCTATAACATACCTAGCATGGAAAAATGGCTTTAAATCATATCCCACCAAGCTCTAAGGTCATCAACTAATCTTCTCTTCATCAAGGTGCAGTCTCTTCTCTATATCCAACATTGTCTTCAAGTATGGGGCATCATCTTCAATCTCCATAGGTTCGGAGTCGAACACTATATCATCTACCAATATGGCCCATAGTTGACTTTCACTTCTACTTCGGCTCTTCGGACCTACAATCAAAGAGTATTCGGGTTAAGGTTAGGGTCGGGTTTCACATTCCCCCCTCCTTAAAAGAAATTTCGTCCTCGAAATTGAAAGTATACCTGAACTTCCAAAAAGATGAGGAAACTTCTCCTTCATATCTTCTTCCTTTTCCCAAGATGCTTCTTCAGGGGTATGGTTCTTCCACTGAATCTTCACCAAAGGGATAGTTCTATTCCTTAATGGCTTGTCCTTTCTATCCAAGATTTTAACCGGTTCTTCCTTATAAGATAAATCAGCACAAAGTCCTTCAGGTTCTTGTTGTAGTATGTGATCTGGGTTCTCAACATACTTCCGAAGCATTGAAACATGAAATACATTATGAGTCTCAGCGAGCGACAGAGGTAAAGCCAAACGATAAGCAACTGATCCAATTCTTTCAAGAATCTCATAAGGTCCAATATAACGAGGACTAAGCTTTCCTTTAACATTAAACCTCATTACACCCTTCATAGGCGATACCTTTAGAAAAACGTTCTCACCAACTTGAAATTCCAAATCTGACCTTCTTCTATCAGCATAAGATTTTTGTCTTGACTAAGCAGTCTTAATCCTTTCTCTTATCATATCTACCATCGCACTGGTAGCTTCAATCATTTCTGGTCCTAACACTTTCCTTTCTCCAGTTTCGGTCCAATACAGAGGTATTCTACAAGCGTTTCCATATAAAGCTTTAAAAGGAGCCATGCCTATTGTAGACTGATAACTATTGTTATAGGCAAACTCAACCAAAGCTAAATGATCATCCCAATTACCACTCATATCAACAACACACGATCTAAGCATATCTTCCAAAATCTAAATTGTCCGCTCAGACTGTCCATCAGACTGAGGGTGGTGAGCAAGTACTCAAATTCAATCGGGTTCCCAAAGCTTTCGCAAACTATTCCAAAATCTTGAAGTAAATCTAGGGTCACGATCAGACACAATACTCACAGGCACTCCATGCAGACGAACAACATTGTCCACATAAAGCCTAGCTAACTTATCCATAGTGTGAGTGATCTTCATAGGAATAAAATGGGCTGATTTGGTCAATCTATCAACAATTACCCACACAGTGTCATTACCTTTACTTGTTCGGGGCAAACTAGTCACGAAGTCCATAGTAATGTTCTCCCATTTCCAACCAAGCAAGGGTAGGGGCTGCAATAATCCAGACGGAGGTTGTCGAACAGCTTTAACACGTTGACAAGTCTCACACTTAGCTACAAAATCTTCCACATCAGACTTCAATCCAATCCACCAAAAATGTTCTTTCAAATCCTTATACATTTTTGTACCTCCTGGATGTACGGTAAAGATTGACTAGTGTGCTTCCTTCAAAATTTCCTTTTTAACTTCTTAAACTGCAGGCACACAAAGTCTTCCTCTAAACAATAACGCATCATCCATAGATATACTAAAATCAGGGTCCAAATCAGAATTTAAAGAAATCTTCTCTATCTTCTCTTTCAATTCCGGATCCGAATCTTGCAAGGCAACAATTCGATCCCTAAGGGTGGAACTTGCTGTCATGGCTGAAAGCACAACATCTGAACTTTGTGAAACAACTTCCAATTCAAAATCTGAAATTGACTTCAACAACGACTTGCTCAAAGCATTCAAATCTAAATCCTTCTTGTTACTTTTCCTACTAAGAGCGTCCGCAACGACATTTGCTTTACCAGGATGATACTGGATATCACAATCATAGTCAGAGACTAATTCCAACCATCTTCTTTGTCTCATATTTAACTCCTTTTGGGTAAAGAAATACTTTAAGCTCTTATGATCAGTGAAAATCGCAATCTTCTCACCATACAAGTAATGTCTCCAAATCTTTAGGGCAAAAACAACGGCTGCAAGTTCCAAATCATGAGTGGGATAGTTCCGCTCATAAACCTTCAATTGCCTTGAAGCATAAGCTATCACCTTCCCATGTTGCATTAAAACACAACCCAAACCAATCTTAGACGCATCAGTATAGACTGTCAGACCATCGGAATTATCGGGTATTGCCAAAACCGGGGCACTTGTCAATCTATCCTTCAATTCTTGAAAATTCTTCTCACATGCGTCAGACCAAACAAACTTCTCTTCTTTCCTAGTTAGCTTAGTCATAGGAGCAGCCAACTTAGAAAAGTTCTCAATAAATCTCCTATAATAACCAGCCAAACCTAAGAATCTTCTTATTTCAGACACCGTCTTCGGTCTTTCCCACTCGGCAACTATCTTAACCTTGTCGGGATCGACACGAATACCCTCGGCTGAAACAACGTGACCAAGAAATACCACTCTTGGAAGCCAGAAATCACACTTACTAAACTTGGCATACAACTTCTTATCTCTTAGTCTTTGCAAAGTAATACCAAGATGCTTCCGATGCTCTTCTTCGCTCTTTGAGTAAATCAAAATGTCATCGTTAAAGACAATAACGAACTTATCTAACACATCATGAAATACTCGATTCATCAAGTCCATAAACACAGCAGGAGCATTAGTCAAACCGAAAGGCATAACTCTAAACTCAAAATGACCATATCTTGTCCTAAAAGTTGTCTTACAAATGTCACTAGCTTTTACCTTCAACTGATGATATCCAGATCTCAAATCAATCTTCGAGAACACTGTTGCACCTCTTAACTGGTCGAAAAGATCATCAATCCGAGGCAGCGGATACCTATTCTTAATGGTCAATTTGTTCAACTCACGGTAATCAATGCACATACGCATACTACCATCCTTCTTCTTAACAAACAAAACCGGGGCTCCCCAAGGCGATACACTAGGCTATATATAACCTTTATCTGAGAGTTCATTCAGCTGATCTTGTAGTTCTTTCAACTCGGTAGGCGCCATTCTATATGGAGGTTTAGATACCGGAGCGGCTCCTGGAATTAATTCAATCGAAAATTCCAACTCTCTATCCGGAGGTAATCCTGATAAATCATCCGGAAAGACATCCTTGAAATCACAAACATCTTCCACTTCTTCAAGCTTCTTTTTCACTTCCTTGACTTCACTTTCAGCTGCAACACTTTCCACTAATGCACAGACTTGCATCAAAGCAGACAAAGTTTTCTTACTAACTCTTCCTTTATCACCTTGAAATTCAAAGGCTGAATTTCTACTAATCTGAAATTGAATTTTCCTCGAAGAACAAACAATTACAGCCTTATGGGCTGTCAACCAATCAATTCCAAGAATCACATCAAAATCTTTCATGTCAAGAATCACTAAATTGGCTTTCAATTTCTTCTCACAAATCATAACAGGACAATCTTCTATCACTTTATCTAGTTTCACGATTGATCTAGTAGGAGTACTAATCATTAAACAACTAGACAAATTCGTAGGTATCAAGTCAGTCTTCCTAATGAATGCAGACGAAATGAACGAATGAGATGCACCCGTATCAAACAATACAAATGCAGGAATAGAAGCGATTAACAAAGTACCTGTCACAACTTCATGACTTGCATCTTGTTCAATACTAGATATACTAAACACTTTTCCAGGCACAGGGGCAGATACACTCTTTTGCTACAGGAACATAGGGCTGATTAGGCTTCTTGGGACAAGTACGAGCAAAATGACCGGGCTGCTTACAAACAAAACAAACCGGCTGTCCAACTGAAGGTACTACTACTGGAGGCTTCGGACCCATAGGTCGAGGATTCACACTCACTGACTTAGCACTTGGAACATTCGCAGTTGGTCTATTCCCACTGAATTGACGCTGCTGTCCAGCTGGTGAAAAACTAAAATTTTGGCTCACACTTCTAGGCTGAAAACTAGGAGTAGGATACGGAGTAGGCCTAACGAATCTTCTTTCCGAAACGGTCAACCAAACCATTCCCTGTCTAATGGTAAACAAGGTTTCTTCTGTCTTCTTAACTTGGATTCCACTCTGGAATCGCTCTATGAATTTGCGTGCCAACTCATCAAAGTTTACGATCCATCCAGATGGGAGGTTCGAAAACCACTTTTGTGCTGCTCCGGTTAAAGATGAACCAAAAACCCTACAGAGAATTTCAACAGAATTACCTACAACTGCCATAGTTTGCTAATAGTAGCCGATGTGAGCCGTAGGATCTCCGGAGCCATCGAATGTACAAAAAGTAGGCAAACGGAAGTTGTGGGGGAATTGATATCCCGCAATTGGCTCAACAAAGGGGGTCTTCCGAATAACTGAATAAATATCCTCAGTTATCCTTCCCTTAGCCAATTGCCCTAGTTTTTGATTGATATTGGCCAATTCCTGACTAATATGAGTTGAGTGATCTTCTGCATTACGATCACGACCTCAAACAACATGATCTTCACGAGCGATCCGATCATCACAAACGGCCCGTCCGTCACAAACATTTTGCTCATCGCGAACTGATCGATCATCATGAACGGTTCGTCTAACAGTTGGTGAGTGAGTCCTCACTCTTGTATCCAACCTTGTATTTGAATCAGTT
Organism: Hakea prostrata; assembly: GCF_041222555.1. NCBI lineage: Eukaryota > Viridiplantae > Streptophyta > Magnoliopsida > Proteales > Proteaceae > Hakea > Hakea prostrata. The sequence goes on from NC_142609.1 coordinate 7,298,404, forward strand.
GTACTTTCCTGTGGTCTGTCAAACTGATCGTCCCGCCTAGGTTGATCATCGATTCTCCTAGGCCCTCGGTCACTTTCACGAAAGTTCTAACCGATATTCCAATCTTCAGTCAATCTTTGATCCCGTGGTAATACACGCCTCTCTGAATCGCGATGATCAGGTTCTTGTGGTAATACCACTCGTCTGGTTAGCACGCAGAGTGCTTGACTCACCTCCAAGAGTTGAATCTTTACCTGATTCAGTTGATGTAAAACCCAGCCCTAACCTTGACCCGGAAACCTTGTTATTTGTAGGTCCGATGACCCGAAGTAAAGTAAGAAGTCAGCTTTGGGCCATCCCAGTGGAGGACTTGGTGTCTGGCTTTGAATCCATGAAAGTTGATGATGAAGTTCTATTTATGGAAACTGAATCTTGATGAAGATCGGATTAGTTGATGGACTTGGAGTGCTCTCTATCTTGGTTTGAAGGCATTTCTACCTATTAGGTAAGTCACTTGACATGTGTGCAAAACCCCTTTAGGATTGGATTTGATCTGGGTCTTCAATTCCCTGTTTTGGATTTTGTCGGCAAGATTGGTCGACCGATTGGTCGACTAGACCAGTCGACCAATCCACTCGACCAATGAGTGCTGTCTTTGGCAATTAGGTTTTTCTTGCTCTATTTAAGTCCAATCTCGAGTCTACTTCGTATTTTCTGCCTCCAAACTCTTTGGAATGAACCAAAGACCTCTGCAAGTCATCTCCCTCGCATCCTTGGTGATTTTCTTGACGGATCTTCGTCGAAACTCTTCCTTTTCATCAAAAGGTATGTCTACACTCTCTTCTTCTCCTCTATCTCTTATTTTCTTTCCTTTTTGAGTTGAGACAGAGAGGAGATGCTGCATTCTCTGTTGCAAACATCTCTCGGACTTGTCTCTCATGATCATCCTAAGGATTAGAGGCTAGAACAATGATCTTAACCATGATCATTGCAAGCTTTTGAAGGAATCATGATCAAACCATGATCTAATCTTTGTTAAACTTCTGATTTGAATTCTGATCTCCTTGGATCTTCTATATTGATCATGTTAGTAGTTAATTGCTGTGTTTTCTTTTCATGATCCATGATCTATCAATCTCTAGTTGATCTCTTCTACCATACTATGTGTTCTTCATGAATCATGGTAGTTACATATATGGTAGGTTTTGTTTCCTTATTTAGATTTATGCTTTTAAGCCTATTTCCTTGAAGATCTAAGTATGTTTTCATGATACCTTTACCTGAAGCAATGATCCATCCTCCTATTGTTCTTGTCTTTGATTTCTATTTCGAATTCATCAAGATCCATGGTTGATCTAATTATGGTAACTTTTTGTTTCCTAATTTGGATCTTGATGGCTTGATTGGATTAGTGTTTTGAGGTCCCCTATATGTTAGAATACTACTGATGTAGTTTACCCCTTGATTAGTACCCTTTTGAACCACCAAATTCGGATTTCATATCTTAAAACTCTGTTTTTTTTAGGCTATCTGTATCGCATTGGTCGATGGTGGACGAGTCGACCAATCCACTCGACCAATGAGTACAAGCAACTCCGGAATTGGTCTCGTGTTGGATGTTTTGGTATCTTTTTCTGTTAGGGATCTTTCCTAATATGTTGTATACACTTGTTTAGGACCTTCTTCTCAAGTTTGCCAAGATCTTACTTGATTTCTTAGGATTCCTTTGCGAGTTATAAAAGGTAAGGATGGTTATTTCCTTAATTACATAGATAGCATAAATCTAGTTTCTATATTTGAATATCATTGATATGTTTCCTAAACTAGATTCTTACAATGATATACTACTGTTGCATAACCTTGATTACAGTAGCATTGCTTAAATTGATTCATGTATGATTTACTTACCAATTATATACAAGTGATTGTAATTACTGATTTCTTTCCATATATGAAGTTACCATATATGTGATGATATGAATTGATGCATGTGTATGCTTAAGTATGGTTTGGAAAGGAGAGGTGTCCTTTTGACACTTCTATCCTTGGACTACTACGGGAATATTATGGGATGTTTCCGGAGATGCCCTCTGGACACCTTCCTAAACTGTTGGATGACATATCTAGGATTGTCTAGTAGTGTTTGGCTAGGATGTCCTGTTATGTCAGACCCTAATCGGAGGGGTATTGAGACCGAACGATCCGTGGTAGCAATGGGGATTCATGGGCGCTCAAGACCGGTAACCAACCTGTGAGAGGACAGGAATCACATTGTGGGGGCCATTTATTGGTAGGGTTGCATATGGTTAGACTTGGGCTCACGGGCGCTTAAGACCGGTAACCAACCCGTGAGAGGACGTGAGAGCTTCCCGTTTACCATATGTGGATGATCAATAGGGTTGATGAGTTCGTAGTCAGGGACTATGAGGACTCTAGTGTGAAGGATACCGGAAAGGATCGTCGGGGACGAGGAATGGATGTATCTCGGATCTGACTTGATGTAACTAAGTAGAAGACTTGCATTTGGCTAGGTTTTACCCTGACATGCGCCGGTACTTAGACCAATGGTGATGTGAGAGAGTGGTGACTTAACCCCCAGCCATGGAATGTCCCGAGGGATGCCGGACCCATTACCAACTGATGATGAGTGATTGAGACCTTCCTAAAGAAGTACGGTGTTATGACTTAAAGCATGTCTGCCGATAGAGACCAGCATACATAGAGTTAGATTCATTCATTCATTGCTTGTCTCATATCATATTGCATTTATGTTTGTTCTGAAATCCTGCCATTTATGTTATTATGGATTTAATCGCCTTCTTTGAGTTTCTTTGAAACTCATTCCTTTATTGTACAATGTTTGTTAGACTATCCTGCAGGTACTGAGTATTATGACGGTCCCTATGAAGAAGCGCAAGGCGAAGAGGCATATCTCCAGGAAGGTGATTGCGGTTACCACAATTACACTGAAGATCCCGCGAGTGGTTATGCTCCGTACGATGCTTAGTCCGACCATTGAGTGGAAGCATCCTTGTGCCATTTATGAGATTTACACTTATAAGGATGTTGTCTATAAAGTGGAGAACAATTTAGCTACCCATTGTACTTGCTACTGGGATTAGATTTTGTCTAGTTTATTATCTTTTAGAGCTACTTTTCCGCTGGTTGTAGAGTGGGATTTTTGCCTCACTTTACTTATCTGTCTGACACTCTGATTATATCTAGTATTCTGATTTATTTATGATTCATTCTTTCCTTATTGGATCTATGGTTTATCTTCCGCACTTTTATTATGATTGTTCATGATTATGTTATTGTTTATGTGGGAGGTTGATTACTCGATACCTGATCTTCGGGCTGTGGATCACACTCTCGGGTATGCCAGATAGGGTACCGGCTGGGAGGATGTGACAGTTGATCTTGGAATGCCTCTGGAGGATCATGTCCTCCCTGACCACCATCTACCTGAAGAGGTGGTAGACTTCTCTGGGGAATATCCGGATTATTCTCTCCAGGAATTTGAACACCAGTATCACGTTGTGCAGCGGCTGCTGCCGATCTAGTCACCATAGCTTTATAAGTCTTTTCCCACAGACGGCGCCAAATGATGCGTCCAAAATCTGCTCAGCCCTTAGATCTCCTTGTGATGACCTGCAAAACGAAAGCGTCAGATGTGGCCCGACCGCTGGGGTCGGGAGTCCACCTCCGAAGGCTAAGTCAGTTGATGAACTTAATCACAAATGGCTCTGCTAGAAGCAGAGAGCTAAGGAATGAAAAACTGGGAAAGTGATCTAGATCATAAGCCTCTGATAGTTTACGTCTACCAGTGTGTATGTGGATCTGAGTCCTCCTTACCTCGTAGGTAAGTAAGGTTTATCTAGAGTGTACCTTCGAATCTTCTTCGTTGGATGCACTTGAGCCTTCTTCGGATAGTCGTTGGATCCTAACAGTTAGATCCGTTGAGCGATAGAATTCTACTAGTTTGAACTAGTAGAGGACTCTTGAGATAACCTCACGGTTATTCAATGATTATCCCTTCAATGATGATAAGTGACAGCCGCCAAGTTGTGCCTTGCGTCATTAGGGTAATTAACCTAATCCATAAGTCGAATTAAGGCGTGCTGTAGCTGATTTAGTTTTCTTCCTCAGCAAGCTATCTTCTGGACCCGGCTCACTCGGAAGCGAGTCGATTCCCTCCGTCTCGACCGGGGTCGAGGGTCAAACCGAGTATGAACCAGGTTCGATCATATTTCCTCCGTATCAACATGTGTGACTTTAAGTGAGTTAAGTGAGCATCCAACTGGTCTATCTACAAACTGAACCCATTCACTAAACCAGATGAACCAACCCATATGTTTTTTAAAATCATTTGAAAACACCAAAACTCGGTGCAAACGAGATTTTGACATATCGTGTTCTACCCTAATTTCGGAAACCTCTGAAGAAGCTCTTCCACTTGCTTCTATCTATGTCTATGGCTCTCTACTGGGTGTAAATGTAGTCTTGTGAAATCTATATTCATTTCTTCGTGGTGATAGTTTGCTTTCCTTTTCCTTATTCTTTTTTCTGGTCTTTGATGCTCAGGCCTAAAGGAAGAAGGAAAATGAACTAAACTAATTTTCACGTTTTTCTTTCTTTTCTACTTGTGGGTATTGTTAATTTTAATTGCCCTCACGGTTTTCCTTCTCATCTGTTCCTTTTCTCCTATTCCTCTTCCTTTTTATTTAGATAGATTGTGGAGTTGCTAGTGGAAATCTTACATATTTCTTTAATCTTCTCTTTGTTTTCCTCTGCTATTCTGTATTACATCTTAGAGATTGCTCCTTTCAAGTTGTGCAATGGTAGATTTGAAAAGTGTTCTTTGGATTTATCCTTGACCAGAAAATCCGTCTGATGTGTCCAAAATCTGTTCAAGCTTCAAATCCTTAAGATGTGACCTGCAAGTAAGGTTAGATGTGGTCCGGTCGCACGGTCGGATGGCCACCTCCGAAGATTAAGTTAGAAAGTGGAACATCATAGAGCTCTGGCTAGTTGCAGAGCTTGAACTGAATACAATAATGGAGGGAAACCATTCAGATACCTCTCTTTTGTGTGATCCTTTAGTTTATATAGGATTTACCTTATATTCCCGACCATTGGATTCTTTTGTACCTCTTCTTGATGGTTGTTCGATCTTAGGGTTTTTACCCCTCTTTCGGAGATAATGGCAGCTACCTTTCTTAGCACAATCGTCCACCTTATATTAGTGGAAGTTACCTTTTATAACTCGATCACATATCACGAATTCTGTGGGCTGAATCATATTAATCTCTATAACCGTAAAGTTATTTTCCCTCACGTTAGTTACTAATCTGAACTCTAGACCAGTCCTGACCGGATCCTAGACCCGACCAGAGCTAGGCACGACTCCAATCGGAATCTACGACCCGACCATGGTTGGACCCAGTTTGATGCTAATTCATCCTCATCATTAGCCCCCCAGGCCAAGTGATTGGGATTGCTCAACTGAGGGTTTGGTTTGATTTTTCCTGATCACGATCATTAAGGCGAGATGTGGAGAAGGCCAAACGTCCTCCCGAATCCCAAACATTGCATTTATTGAGCTAGCCTGCACAATGGTACATTTTGAGCCACCCACGCTTCTCGTAACCTGTTCCCTTTATGCCACGTGGCCTTTGTCAGCTGTAATCATCATTACCTCCAGGCTTGAAACAACAGTTCTTTGTAGTCGTTGGATAAGATTGATCTCATCCATTGGATTAAATCATGAAATGTCGCTTGGTCTCGACCGTTGATCTAAATGCATCTTGTCGGTACACGATTTGACATTTTTGCCTATTTACCCTCTCAAACTTCATCTTCAACTTTTACCTTCTCATTTGCGAACTTGTTTGTCTGAGGTTTTCCTACATTCATTCTACAATTGCAAATTTTTCAATCTTCAGGCTTCAATCCTTCTCCAGTAAGTTTAAGAAGTAAGTTCATCAATCTCTCTTCACTGCTTCTTCATTCTTTTGCTCTTTTGGGTTTGGGGCTTCGTTTTTTAAGATTTTAGTTCCCTCTGTTATTAGAAATCTATAGAAAAAACCTCTTCCTTTTCTCTTTAATGGGCAGTGGAAGAACTTCAGACGATGTATCTGCTGGTAATGTCGCCGGACTAGAAGACTCGGTGACCATACTACGCCCTCTGCTTTTGTTGAATTATCCGGTGACACAGGGATAGGATTATCGATTGTTGGCTAGCCTCCATGGTCCCAAACCAAAACCCTAGGGAACCTTCAGGGAATACTTTGCCTTCTTATTCCTCAAAATAGAAACCTTCCAAAACTGTTGCCAAAACTTCCTGACCGTCTAGGAGACTAGCCCAAGGTCCTAGCTTTTTCATCTCTCATTTCACTAATGATGAGTTAGCATCTACTTCCGATTTCTATTCCATGCCCACATCATATCTCCTTCAGGTGCCCAACCCGAACGAGAGGGTTAGTTCTAACCCTCCCAAGGAGTTTTCCATTTACTTGGACACCTTAAAAATTGGTGTTAGGTTCCCGTTCTTTTCTCTGTTATTTGATGAAATTTTAAATCACTAAGGAGATTTGCCCAGGGATGCTCCTCGCGAATTGCTGGCATCATATCGTCGACTTCCTCGAGCTCTGTTTTGAACTTGGAGTTCAGCCTTCTCTCACTTTATTTCTCACTTTTACTCTATTAGCAAATCCAACTCTCTAGGTTGGGCTTTTATTTCCAAGCGCCACAAGACCGAACTCCAATGGTCGGGTGGCATCTTAGCTAAGGGTACATGCCCTTCCAACCAAGGGGTGGCATCATCGGTACTTCTTCTGCCGAGCGCCACCATCCAAACTTAATTTCCCGGTCGCATGGAATTTGGTTGATTCCAATACCCAGGCGAAACGTTCTCTGCCATTGACTCTTGATGACGAAAGCATCATCAAGAAGATTAAATCAATCAAGGCATGTCAGGTGATTCATGGCTTAGTGATGGAGTATGAAGCTGTCCTTCAAATGTGAGGTTTAGCCCCTAATGAGCTCCCAAACCCACTTACACCTTTGCATAATTTAATATCACTTTGAGTTGTTCACTGTATCTAATTTGCTAACTCTGTTTTTTTCATCATGCAGTGCCTCCTCGATACAACCCGAAGGTGGTGAAGGCGATGGCTGCCAAAGGAATTGAGGCAGGAGAGGGCAGCACCCCTCGGGTGAAGAGAAAAGAGTCCGAGGGTACTGTTGCCCCCTCTCCTAAGCCTACCACACAAGCCTTGAAAGGGGTTTTGAAAATGTTAACCGAGTGAGCCAAAAAAGGCGAAGCTCCCATAGAAGTGGAAGAGTCCACCCACAAAGATGTTGTCCTCACCAAGAGGAGACATGACTTGACCGATGACACCGCATCTAAAAAACAGCGTATGAGTACCGAAGAGGGGGAGATCTATATTCCTCCATGGAAATTAAAGGTGACCGATCGCGTCACCCATGATTATGAGAAGGACATACAATGGGGCACATATGCCCAAATGCCTACCGACAGCAAAGTCTTGGAGTCTGTCATTGATGAGGAATTTGTCAATTCCTCGGTCCAGTAAGCTTTCTTCCTTAAACTTTTGTTTGAAAAATTCATAAGTTTAAAACTTTTCTAGAACCTGATCATCAAACTCTATTCTTTCTCTTCAGGGTAATTGTTGATAGCTTCCACCGTTAGATGGAGGCTATGCTTCGGGTTGGGTGTCTTAGTGCTCGGTCCAAGCAGCAAGAGGAGGAGGTTAGATCGAGGGGAGCCGAAATCATTCGGCTGAGAGAAGAGAGCTTAAAGCTCAAGGAGGAGAATATGAAGCTGGGGAGGGCCAACAAAGACCTAGAGGTGGCCGTCGGGAGAATTGGCTTCCTCGATTGGGCGGTGAAGGGCCTCCAAGGGATGTTGAGGGAGGCGAAGGCCAAGATTGAGACTTTGGTGAAGGAGAAAGAAGATCTCCAGGATCGGACAGCTTCTTCTAAGCTCGAACATGTCCTTGTCAAGGTTAAGAAGGCTTGCATTCGGAAGTGTTTGAATAGAAAGCCTTTTAACGAGTTGTTGGTCCCTTTCAACACTCAGGCCTTCAGGAATGCATAGAACGACACCTTCAACGCCAGTCCCTTCGAGGAAATCTGCCATCCCTAAGTCTTCGATTCTCTGAAGTAGCCCCTCCCCGAATGGGCACAAGAAAAGGATGATCTGTCAGTTGCTGACCTAAACATCGAGTTCTATCTTAGTGATTCTCATGCTCTCTCCCCCAAAGCCGAAGTGGTGCAAGACAATCAAGTCCCTCTTGAAGAGCAAGGCCCGACTGCAGAACCTCAAGAAATCTCCATATCCGATCATGTACAAGATTAATACCAGATTTTTTTTTGTTTTTTTTTGGTGTGTAAGGGCTGGCCCCCTTTGGCCATGAAATCAATCAATGAAAAATTTTCTTTTCTTTCTATTGTCTCCAAGATAATTCTTTTCAGTAATTCTCCCTTGAATATTTCACTAGTCTCATAATCATGCTAGGGTATATCAGAGAGCTATTGAAAAAAATACTAAATTTTTCCTAAGTGTTGGGTGCTTTTGTTTGGGTTAAGCCAATGCTAGGATCTTATTCGGGTTGAGGAAATGCCTTTACTTAGAAAATTCTTAAGAATTTTTTTAAGTGTTAGAAGGTCTCATTCGGGTTAAATCGATGCCTCGTACTTAGAAAATTCCTGAGCATTTTTCTAAGTATTAGGAGGTATCATTTGGATTAAACCGATGCCTCATACTTAGAAAATTCCTGAGAATTTCCCCAAGTGTTAGGAGGTCTCATTCGGGTTAAACCGATGCCTCATACTTAGAAAACTCTTGAGAATTTTTCTAAGTTGTTAGGAGGTCTCATTCGAGTTAAACCAATGCCTCATACTTGGAAAATTCTTGAGAATTTTCTTAAGTGTTAGGAGGTCTCATTCAGGTTAAACCATTGCCTCATACTTAGAAAATTTTGAGAATTTTTTTAAGTGTTAGGAGGTCTCATTCGAGTTAAACCGATGCCTCATACTAGGAAAATTCCTGAGAACGAGCCATCATGGTCTTGCGATTCTCTCAGTTTTGATTTTTGAATTTTTGAATCCTGCCCAGGAATTCATATATGAATGAAAATTGAAAATTTGAAATGATGGTTGGTTCATCTGGTCCAAGGAGATGGTTCGATTTGTAAACAATAAACCAGTTCGATTTGTAAATTTCAAATTGTATCAACGACCAGGATTGATTGCAGAGGATCCAATAGTTGGCTGAACAGTCTTGCGCATTTAATGCGCAGGACTGAAGCAAAATCGATCTTTTTGAGGGCTAGCTCTTCACCCGATGCTAGACATTTTGAGTATCTAAAAATTCGGCAAAGACTTTCTCAGAAAGGGTCATTAGTTTTTCAAGATGTCCATCCAATTGAAGATATAAGCTCTTGATATGGAGAGTTTATGATCAGACCGGGTTCACACCTGGTCCAACCCTCGACCCCAGTCGAGACGGAGAAAACCGAATCGCTCTCGAGCGAACCGGATCCAGAAGATGGCTTGCTGGAGAAGAAAGATTATTCTGTTGCAATCGTGCCCTAATCTTACTTATGGATTAGGGTAATCACCCTGATGACAGCAGACTCAAACTGACGGCTCGGATAATCATCATCAAAGGGATAACTATCGCATAACCTAACGGTTATCTCAGGAGTCCTCTACTAGCCCAAACTAGTAGAAGTCTATCGCTCAACGGGTCATATTGATAAGATCCAACGACTACCCGAAGAAGGCTCGAGTGCATCCAACGAAGGAGATTCGAAGGTACACTCTATATAAACCTCACCACTATACAAGGTGAGGGACGGATCAATTGATCAAGGAGAATACTATCTGAAACTCAGGTTCAGATACATACTGATAGACCTCAACTATCAGCGTCCTGCTATCTAGATCACCTTTCCCGTTTCTTCATTCATTAGCTCTGTACTTCTAGCAGAGCCGTTTGTGATTAAGTTCATCAACTGACTTAGCCTTCGGAGGTGGACTCCCGACCCCAGCGGTCGGGCCACATCTGACGCTTTTGTTTTGCAGGACATTACGTGGAGATCCAAGGGCTGAGCAGATTTTGGACGCATCATTTTTGGCGCCGTCTGTGGGAATGACTTGAAAAAGCCATGGTGACTAGATCAGCAGCCGCAGCAGCCGCTGCACAACGCAATTCCGGTGTTCAGATACCTGGGGTGAATAATCCAGATATTCCCCAGGAAAGCCAAAATCCTATCGAAGTGGATAAAGGCTAGGGAGGACGTAATCCTCCTGATACAATCCAAGATCAATTGGATCAGTTAAAGATTCAACTCTTGGAGGTGAGCCAAGCACTTCGCTTGCTCACCAGACGAGTAGTTTTGCCACAAGAACCTGATCAACACAATTCGGGGAGACGTGCATTACCACGTGACCAAAGAATGGCTGAAGACCAGAATGTTGATCAGCATTTTCGTGAAGGAGATCGAGGACTTCGGAGGATTGATGATCAACTAAGGCGAGGCGATCGGTTTGATAGACCGCAAGAGAGTACAACTGATTCAAATACAAGGTTGGATTCTGGGGTAAGAACTCACTCACCCATTGTCAGAAGAACCGTTCGTGATGATCGAGCAGTTCGTGACGAGAGAAACGTTCGTGAAGGACGGGCTGTTCGTGATGATCGAGTAGCACGTGATGATCGTGTTAATCGAGGTCGTGATCGTATTGCTGAAGATCACCCGACCCAGATTGGTCAAGAATTGGCCAACATCAATGAGAAGTTAGGGCAATTGGCTAAGGGAAGGATAACTGAGGATATATACTCAGTCATTCGGAAGACTCCTTTTGCTGAGCCAATCGCGGGATATCGGTTTCCCCATAACTTCCGTTTGCCTACCTTCTCAACATTCAATGGCTCCGGAGATCCAATAGCTCACATTGGCTATTACCAACGCAGACCATGGCAGTTCGAGGTAATTTCGATGAAATTTTATGCGGGTTTTCGGATCATCTCTAATCGGAGCGACACAAAAGTGGTTTTCTAACCTCCCCTCGGAAGGATCGTAAACTTTGACGAATTGGCACGCCAATTCATAGGGTGATTCGAGTGGGATACGGAGTCAAGAAAACGGAAGAAACCTTGTTTCTTGTCGGACAGGGGAAAGGACGAATCGATCAGAGAGTTTCTGAAAAGATTCAACAAGGTGACGATGGAGATAGAAAACTTGGATGAACAGGTAGCCAGAACCGCTCTATTCACGGGACTCACTGATGCGTCCAAAATCTGCTCAGCCCTTGGATCTCCACGTAATGTCCTGCAAAACAAAAGCGTCGAGATGTGGCCCGACCGGCCGGGGTCGGGAGTCCACCTCCGAAGGCTAAGTCGAGTTGATGAACTTAATCACAAACGGCTCTGCTAGAAGTACGAGCTAATGAATGAAGAAACGGGAAAGGTGATCTAGATAGCAGGACGCTGATAGTTGAGGTCTATCAGTATGTATCTGAACCTGAGTTTCAGATAGTATTCTCCTTGATCAATTGATCCGTCCCTCACCTTGTATAGTAGTGAGGTTTATATAGAGTGTACCTTCGAATCTCCTTCGTTGGATGCACTCGAGCCTTCTTCGGGTAGTCGTTGGATCTTATCAATAAGACCCGTTGAGCGATAGACTTCTACTAGTTTGGGCTAGTAGAGGACTCCTGAGATAACCGTTAGGTTATGCGATAGTTATCCCTTTGATGATGATTATCCGCAGCCGTCGGTTTGAGTCTGCTTTGTCATCGGGGTGATTACCCTAATCCATAAGTAAGATTAGGGCACGCTTGCAGCAGAATAATCTTTCTTCTCCAGCAAGCCATCTTCTGGATCCGGTTCGCTCGAGAGCGATTCGATTTTCTCCGTCTCGACCGGGGTCGAGGGTTGGACCAGGTGTGAACCCGATCTGATCATAAACTCTCCATATCACGAGCCCCCCAGACCAAGCGTTCGGTCGATCCCGAGGGCTTGGTTTTTAACTGGGTTCGTCGTCAGGTGATGATCTCTGCGTGCTTCATTAAATGTCATATCACATTTAATGCGGTGGTCACTTTTCCTCGAGCGTTGTGAGTGTAAGGCCACATGTCTCCGTTGCAGTTGATCTGTCGTGGCTCACGTCATCCAAGCGACGGTTTCCGAACGCCTATTTCGGATTCGTGAGTTCAAACTTTCAAAACGTCTTTCAATCTTGATCGTCAATTTTGAATCAATCTCGATCGTTCAGATTCCCAAACACTCGTGCGGGAGTTTTAAAAGCGGTTCGTTGTCTTCGTAGGTTTCATTCTTCCTGTCCGGAATTTGAACCTTTGTCGTCGCTTCGCGCCTTCCCGCTCTCAAGCTTCCGTCTCACCGAATCGGTAAGTTTACCGATCTTTTCTTTTTGTAGTTTCTCGAAACGAGTAATGGCGGACGATAGGGCTTCTTTAGTACCCCATGCTGGTGATAGCGATGATGCTTTTGCTTCTCCCGCCCCCGAACAGTCGGATAGTGATAACAAAACCCTAACCGTCCTCTCGGGGAGTTCGTTGAAGTTTCTCAAAAAGGTTTTGAAAGAAAAACCGAAACTTCTCCTGTCCTTGTCGAGTCTGGATCTTCCAAGATCGTTGATTCCTCTAGGCAACCTCAAACCTCTGGGTCCAATAGTGGGCCTGGCTCTGTTCCCTCCATTTATAATGGAGAAACTCTTCTTTCCGCTGTTAAAGATTTTGACCTTCCTTCCTCATATCAGGTTAGGGCTCCCCACCCTGATGAGAGGGTTGATTCATCTCTTCCGGGTGAATTTTCCCTGTATATAGATACACTGGAAAGCGGGGTTCGCTTTCCCTTTTTCAAACCTTTATTTTCCGCAGTTTTGAATCACTGGAACATTTGTCTCGGAATGCTCCTCCCCAATAGCTGGCGTCTCATCGTCGGCTTCTTGGGTTTGTGTTTTGAGCTTGGCATCACGCCATCTCTTTCTCTTTTTGTACATTTTCATGTTCTTTCTATCTCCCATCCTCCCGGATGGGTCTTTCTTTCCAAACGCAATAGGGCTGAACTTGATTGGAGGGGCAGCATCCTCGCCAAAGGAACTTGCCCTTCTAACCACAAAAGATGGCGCGAACGATTATTTTTCTGTCGAGCGCCTCCATCAGATCTTAACTTCCCGACCACCTGGAGGAGGTTTACTTCTTCGTCCAAAAGTAACCGGGGCCTTCCCTTATCCAAAGAAGACGAGGCGGCCATCTTGAAGATCAAATCCATTCCGTGGTATCAAGAGATACATGGATATGAAATGGAGTATAACTCCATCCTTCGATCTTGGGGCTTGGCTCATTGTGAGCTTCTAACCATCATCCTTTGATTTGACTGAAGTGAAATGTCTTGAATTCGATTCTTGTCCTTCTTCTTTGCAGTGCCTCCCAGAACGAACCCTGAAAGTCTGCGGGTGAAGGCCGCTAGAGCCGTTGTGACAGCCGAACAACGATCGCCCAGGGTCTTGACTGCAGATCAAGAGGCTTCTCTTCCCTCTCCCGACCCCTCTTACAGGGGTATCAGGAATATCAGGCATGTAGCTGATGCTTCGGGCAAAGGGAAGAAACCAATGGTGGAGAGGGCCACCGTCTCCTCCTCCGTCCGAACCAAGAGGAGGCATGACACAATTGATGCTCCCTCCAACAAAAAATCCAAAGCTTCGAGATAGTGAGGAAGTCTTCCTCCCTCGGTGGACCCCGAAGATGACGAGACGGGGTCACTCGGGATCCTGAGAAAGCTACTGAGTGGAGCTCTCTCAGTCTTGCTCCTTCTGATCGCCAGGAGTTTGAAGCCCTGGATGACACTTCCCTTGTGAGTCAATCTACAAGGTAACGGTCTTCTCGCTTATTTATGTTCTCATAATTTCTTATGACTTCTTCTGATATCTTCTGTCTTCCCGGGGAATGCTTGTGTTGAGCTTTTATCAACACATGGAAGCATTGAGCCGTGTTGGTCGCACCAGCTCCTTGCTGCAAACTTGTGAAGAGAAATTGGCCAAGGCCAATTATGAAATAGACCAATTGCTGCAGCTCTTTGTAGAGTTGCAGAAAAAGCATGAGGAAGAAGTGACCTCCCTCAAGGAAGCCCTTGAAGCTTCAAGAATTCGTGTCTCTCGCTGCCGAGCGCGAGGCCGGGAAGCAAAAGGCAGCTGCCACGTTGTTTGGTGACGGCGTTGAAAATAAGAGTAGGGATCTCGAAGAACATCTGAAGTTGGCAAGCCTGAGCATATCAAGCCAAACCTTCGGAAGGAGTGCATCCGGAAATACCTGAACAGCGTACCTTTCTCCGAATTGCTAGGTTTCTACAACATTCAGGCTTACCGCATGGGGCAGAACGACGTTTGGGAGCAGATCCTTGGAACGATCCCTAACTTCGACACTGCTCCTTTTCGTGAGGTATGCCACCCAGAGGTCTTCGGGAAAGTTGGTATGGATCTCCCAGACTGGGCCCAGGAAGTAGATGATCCTTTTCCAGCTGACCCTCAATATGAGGCATATCTAGATGACGAGCCGGCACTTCCAGAGGAGAAATCACAAGCCGAGTCTCAAGTTGTTGCTATAGAGGATTCAGCCGATGACATTCTTGAGGAAGGCTCTTCTCAGGATCCTGAGAAAAGTCATCCCGACCAGGGTCCTTCGGGCAACAATGAAGAAAAGGCTTAGGGCGTTGTCCTTTTGTAAAGATGTACCCTCATTCTAATGAATAGATATTTCTTTACTCATATTGGTCTCAAAATTTCCCCATCTCTTGCCGAAGTATTGCCTTGAATATCAAAGTATTAATGATAAAACTTATCACTTAACTCTTCATTTCTCGCCGAATAACGATCTTGTAGAAATATTGTGAAGATGCGTTTCGGGAAGATGCGTTAATCTTCCCCACTACTTCATTTATTGCAAAGTCCGCACGTTTCCCTTCTGCGAAGTTCAAACGTTTTCCTGGTTTTGTGTTCCATTCACTGTTTCCAATGAATCGGAAATACCTCCATTATTTTAATGGCAGTGCGACGATTGGAGGTTTCTCTGCATCAGGTGCTCGCTTCCACATGTTTCCATGTGGCATCCCTTCGACCGTTGATCTTGCTTTTTACGGATTTCGAAGCGTCGTTTCGATCTGGGTCGTCGGTTGTTCTTAGCCTTCAATCGTCGTCTTATACCTGAGGCTATTTAAAGCCTTCGTGGGTACCCTCCATCTATCCTGACTTCTGCAAGATAGATTTGCTAAAGTGCCAAAGCAACCTTTCGTCCTTCGGCTGCCTCCGTATTCCTCGTACTTCAACGATGACTCTATCCATTTCCGAACAAGTAAGTTTTTTGATTTCTCATCTCTTTCCCCTCTTCCCCCGAAGTAAACCGCACAAGTAGTTATACTTGGGGTTTAGTTTGTTGGTCTGTCGAAGCTTTAGAAAACTAGGGTTTCCCCATTGTTCTTTGTCGTTTTATTTACGTGATCGATACGGCTGTTTGTTTTTTGTATAGTGGCTCCCAAAATCAACCCAGACTTTATCATAGCAAAATCTCGCAAGAATATCGTTCCGTCGGCGGTGATTGGGGCCAGTGCAGTGGTTTCAACTAATGAATCCTCCAAGCATAAGGCGACTGTTGGCGGTGAGTCTTCAAGTCAGATTCCTGCAGCTTCGTTGATGCCGTCCTGCGCCTCCTTTGCCCGAAGTGACCGCTTGTCTTTCCCGGGAAGATCTTGATCACTCCGTTGCCGATGGTCCCGGCGGCAATCCTGCTGGTGAGCTTGTTGGTGCACCCCCGAAGGAGACTCTTCGGGCATCCGAGGCAACTATGTTGGCGTCGATGAAGGTGTGGCCCCACGCAGTGCTGCTCCTATTTCTAACTCCAATGCTTGTTTGGCATCCTCCTCCTCTCCTTCGAGTTGGAGGATTTTGCCACCAGGAAGTGCTGTCGGATGACAAGTGATGCAGCTCATCCTTCTCTTGATGTAGCTCATCCTTCTCATCCTTCGCCTGAATTAGTGTCAAACGAGTTTGACAGAGCGTTGGAATGGTGTACTTTGCTGCTCGAATGACTTCGAGAGCGTAGTTCTTTCCAAACTTCCGGATGAAGTCTTTACGAAGTCACTTGGTGATGTAAGTCTTTCTTCATTTTCTCTCGATTTGGAAAAATTACTTTTCTCGCTCCTTGCTAACTCGAAAGTTGTTTGCGGGAGTCTTCTTGGTAACTTCCACAACCAAGTGGAAGCAGTTACTAGACTCGGTAGGTTGAGCAATGAAGTTTCTAGGCTTCGGGGAATCTCTGAAGCTAAAGATGTTGAGATTGCTCGCCTTCGGAATCTAGCTTGGGAGGTGGCGGGGAGAAAAGAATTCGATGATTGGTCGTCTTCGGTCAGATTTGGATGATGCCGGGGAGAAGATCCGGCAAATCGGAACGGACAGTTGGAAAGTCGGAGAGCTAAAGGATCCGAAACATTACCCGAAAGGCAAGCCGTCGTTCCTTTGCCCGAATCCCTTCCAACTGATGTTCGCAGAGCTGTGTCTTCAAGTATTTACACAAGTAAGCCTTTTGTTGATATGTTGAATGCTTACAACTTGCAGGGCGTACCGGGATGGTGAGAACGAAGTATGGGAATCAATACTAAGGAAAGATCCTCATTTTGATACGACTCCCTACAAGTCTTGTTTGCCATCCTGAAGTATTTACCACACTTGGGTATTCCTCCTCCCGATTGGACCAAGGATAAGATTGATCCTCCACCTTCCGA
The DNA here is from genome assembly GCF_041222555.1 of Hakea prostrata. Classification (NCBI taxonomy): domain Eukaryota; kingdom Viridiplantae; phylum Streptophyta; class Magnoliopsida; order Proteales; family Proteaceae; genus Hakea; species Hakea prostrata. The sequence continues at coordinate 7,315,211 of NC_142609.1, forward strand.
TCCAGATATTATGCAATATCTGGAAGATTCTCCTGTTTATTCTCCATTTGGAAGAAGTCAATTATGACGAGCTTGTGCCGAATGCGAGTTTGGTCGAGGACCATTCTTCTCCTGGACAAGCTGGGCAAAGAGTATGAAATTGCAGAGGATTTTCTGAATATTGGAATATTTTTGTAATCCTCATTTCTTCTCTTCTTTTCCTTGACTCCTCTCAATGGTTGACTCATATGTTTGTTCTAGCAAAGTCGCATCGATCTTGTATAACTTGTTAACAATCACTGTAATGACCTTCTTCTTTGATCGGAGATTGTATCCAGCTCTTGTAATTGTTTTGATACTTGGCCTCTTTGGATCTTTCGAAGAAATAAGAAATCACTTTATCTTGAACTTTGCTAGCCACTTGAATCGTCGTTGTATTAGGTCTTAGTTGTCTGAAACAATGCCTACACTTAAGGATTTCCGGAGAAATACAATAAGTCTGAGAAGGAACTCACTCGGGTTTTAAACCGATGCCTTATACTTAAGGATTTTCGGAGAAATACAATAAGTCTGAGAAGGAACTCACTCGGGTTTTAAACCGATGCCTTATACTTAAGGATTTCCGGAGAAATACAATAAGTCTGAGAAGGAACTCACTCGGGTTTTCATCCGATGCCCCGACTTAAGAAAGTTCGAAAGATTTTCCATAAGTGTTGAAGTGTTGAAGGACCCACACGAATTTTCATCCGATGCCTTATAGTTGGATCTTTTCAGAAACTCTCTGATCGATTCGTCCTTTCCCTGTCTGACAGTAAACAAGGTTTCTTCCGTTTTCTTGACCTGTATCCCACTCTGGAATCGCCCTATGAATTGGCGTGCCAATTCGTCAAAGTTTACGATCCTTCCAGAGGGGAGGTTAGAAAACCACTTTTGTGCCGCTCCAGTTAGAGATGATCCGAAAACCCCGCATAAAATTTCATCGAATTACCAGAAACTGCCATGGTCTGTTGGTAATAGCCAATGTGAGCTATTGGATCTCCGGAGCCATCGAATGTTGAGAAGGTAGGCAAACGGAAGTTATGGGGAAACCGATATCCCGCGATTGGCTCAGCAAAAGGAGTCTTCCGAATGACTGAGTATATATCTTCAGTTATCCTTCCCTTAGCCAATTGCCCTAACTTCTCATTGATGTTGGCCAATTCTTGACCAATCTGGGTCGGGTGATCTTCAGCAATACGATCACGACCTCGATTAACACGATCATCACGTGCTACTCGATCATCACGAACAGCCCGTCCTTCACGAACGTTTCTCTCGTCACGAATCGCTCGATCATCACGAACGGTTCTTCTGACAATGGGTGAGTGAGTTCTTACCCTAGAATCCAACCTTGTATTTGAATCAGTTGTACTCTCTTGCGGTCTATCAAACCGATTGCCTCGCCTTGGTTGATCATCAGTCCTCCGAAGTCCTCGATCTCCTTCACGAAAATTCTGATCAACATTCCGGTCTTCAGCCATTCTTTGGTCACGTGGTAATGCGCGTCTCCCCGAATCGTGTTGATCAGGTTCTTGTGGCAAAACCACTCGTCTGGTGAGCAAGCGAAGTGCTTGGCTCACCTCCAAGAGTTTAATCTTTAACTGATCCAATTGATCTTGGATTGTATCAGGAGGATTACGTCCTCCCTGGCCTTTATCCACTTCGATAGGATTTTGGCTTTCCGGGGAATATCCGGATTATTCACCCGGGTATCTCGAACACCGGAATTGCGTTGTGCAGCGGCTGCTGCGGCTGCTGATCTAGTCACCATGGCTTTTTCAAGTCATTCCCACAGACGGCGCCAAATGATGCGTCCAAAATCTGCTCAGCCCTTGGATCTCCACGTAATGTCCTGCAAAACAAAAGCGTCAGATGTGGCCCGACCGCTGGGGTCGGGAGTCCACCTCCGAAGGCTAAGTCAGTTGATGAACTTAATCACAAACGGCTCTGCTAGAAGTACAGAGCTAATGAATGAAGAAACGGGAAAGGTGATCTAGATAGCAAGACGCTGATAGTTGAGGTCTATCAGTATGTATCTGAACCTGAGTTTCAGATAGTATTCTCCTTGATCAATTGATCCGTCCCTCACCTTGTATAGTAGTGAGGTTTATATAGAGTGTACCTTCGAATCTCCTTCGTTGGATGCACTCGAGCCTTCTTCGGGTAGTCGTTGGATCTTATCAATAAGACCCGTTGAGCGATAGACTTCTACTAGTTTGGGCTAGTAGAGGACTCCTGAGATAACCGTTAGGTTATGCGATAGTTATCCCTTTGATGATGATTATCCGCAGCCGTCAGTTTGAGTCTGCTGTCATCAAGGTGATTACCCTAATCCATAAGTATGATTAGGGCACGCTTGCAACAGAATAATCTTTCTTCTCCAGCAAGCCATCTTCTGGATCCGGTTCGCTCGAGAGCGATTCGGTTTTCTCCGTCTCGGACGGGGTCGAGGGTTGGACCAGGTGTGAACCCGGTCTGATCATAAACTCTCCATATCACTCACAAATCGGAAACTCCTGGAGTTATTACTACATGATATACCCACGACTTATGCTGAGTTGGTACAGAGATGCCAGAAGCAGGCTGAAGTCATGGAGATTCTAGATGCACGCCAAGGAGATAATAAAGTCTCCAATAATGAACAAAAGGCTCCTGAGCAGAAGCAGAAGCCAAGGAAGAATGTTCGTGATCGGGTTGGAAGATCCCAACCTTGGCGCCAAAGATCCCCCGGCAGAAGTGAGTACACTCCATTGAATGCTCCTCGGGCCGATATTCTGAATATCCTCAAAAGAAAAAATATTTTGAAGTGGCCGCCTAAAATTCTTTTGAAACCCGGAGAGCAGCAGGATCGGGAAAAGTATTGCCGATTCCACAAGGACTATGGTCATTACACTAATGACTGTCGTCATCTGAAGGCAGATATTGAGAGATTGATATCTCGGGGACATCTCGTCCGATTTTGTTAGCGAGGAAAAGGGAGGAGCCACGTGGGCCACGTGCGGCTGCCCCTAAAAGGAATCGTTCGGTCAGTTCAGAACGATCAAGGGAGGCCCCGAAGTCCAAAAAAGGTAAGGAGGTGATTGAAGCTGCTACTCGGTCACCGATCCTTACCATCTTCGGGGGTCCAGAGCCTGAATCATTCCGAAGTTTAAAATCCAAATCCAAATTTGTTGGAGCCAGAGAAGCTGAATGGTGAATATTCTATCACCTTTAGCGAAGAAGACGAGAGAGATGTTTGTTTACCTCACGATGATGCTATAGTCATCAAGGTAGAGATTGCACGGCGGGAAGTGCATAGAGTATTGATTGATACAGGGTCTGCAGCTGACCTAATTTCTTACGAAGTATATCAAAAATTGAAGGTGGATCAAGATTTGATGAAACCTTCATCAACACACCTATATGGCTTTGCGGGGGTCATCTGCAGTGTGGCGGAAGGATCGGTTCAGTTGGATCTTTCCATTGGAAGTTTTCCCAAAGAAACAACTGTCCGAATCAACTTTCTAGTGGTTCGAGAACTACCAGCTTATAATATGATTCTCGGGCGACCATCTTTATCCAAGATAGGTGCTATTGTTTCGACAAAGCACTTGAAGATAAAATTCCCGACTGATATGGAATCGATCAAGTCTCCTCTGACCAGAAGATCTCTCGGCAGTGTTATGTTGCCTATTTAAAAGACAAGGAGGGTCCTAAGAAGGTTACTGCCCTCCCCATAGAAATTCGAGATGATCGGGAAGAGACAGAGATGCAAAGGCCCGAACCAGTGGAGAAACTGGAGCAAATCCAGCTGTGTACCGAAGATGCGAAAAAGATTACTTATGTCGGGTCCGAACAGTGGAAGAGTTTAAAGATGAATTGAAGTTATTTCTTCAACAGAATAAAGATGTATTCGCGTGGTCTCGCCGAGGACATGCTTGGGATCGATCGTGCCATTGCAGAGCACAAACTCGGATAGACCCTAAGGCGAAACCGGTGATACTGTAAAAGAAGAAATTTCTCTGTTGAAAAGTATGAAGCCGTTCGGAATGAAGTTGAAAAACTTAAGAATTCTGGTTTCATAGAACCAATCGAGTGCCCAACTTGGTTGGCCAACGTGGTGATGGTGAAAAAGGCTAATGGGAAGTGGAGGATGTGTACAGACTACACGGATCTAAACAAAGCTTGCCCAAAAGATTGCTACCCGTTGCCTCGGATTGACCTCTTGATAGATGCTATTGCAGGGTATGAAACTTTAAGTTTCATGGATGCCTACTCAGGGTATAATCAGATCCTTATGAATAAGGAAGATGAGAAGTATACGGCTTTTATGACTGATCGTGAAAGCTATTATTACAAGGTCATGCCTTTTGGCCTGAAGAATGCAAGAGCAACATATCAGAGGGCCGTCAACAAGATTTTCAAAGAGCCGATAGGAAAGAACGTTGAAGCATATGTTGACGACATCTTTGGTGAAAAGCTTTACAAACGCAAATCACATTGCAGATTTAACTGAGGTTTTCTCAATACTGAGGAAACATCAAATGAAGTTGAACCTCGAAAAATGTGCCTTTGGAGTCTCCTCGAGCAAATTCTTGGGTTTCATGGTATCACAGAGGGGAATTGAGGCAAATCCCGCCAAAATACAAGCTCTGATTGATATGGAGGCTCCCAAAACCGTTCGGGATGTACAATGTTTGACAGGGAGAGTTGATGCCTTAAATCGATTTATCTCCAAGTCCGGAGAAAAATGTTTGCCTTTCTTCAAGGCACTTAAAGACCGAAGGGCAGCAAGGAAGCAAAGTGGATCGAAGAGTGCCGGAAAGCTTTCGAAGAATTAAAAGAAGCACTTGGACAACCACCGATCTTGTCCAGGCCGGAGAAGGGGGAAATATTACAGCTATATCTAGCGACATCCCTTTCCGATCGGTGCAGTACTTGTTCGGGAGAAAGATAAGAAACAAGTGGCCGATTTACTATGTAAGCCACGTGTTGCTTTGGATGCGGAGACGAGATATTCGCGAGATTGAGAAGCGTGCTCTGGCTCTCATGATGGCCGCCAGAAGCTAAGGCCATATTTTCGGGCTCATCCAATTGAGGTATTTACAACTTTTCCTCTTAGTAAAGTTCTTAACAAACCTGATTTGTCTGGAAGGATGGTATCCTGGTCGATTGAGCTAAGTGAGTTCCAAGTGAGCTTTAAGCCCAGGACTGCAATCAAGGCTCAAGCATTAGCCGACTTTGTAGTAGAAACTACTCGCACCAATGGAACCCACTATTGAAGATCCCATTATACCAACCACTTGGGAGGTATATGTCAATGGTTCGAGTAATAAAGATGGAGCAAGCGCTGGAATTCTATTAAAAAGTCCGGCAGGATTCATTATTCGATATGCTTTGAGATTCGCATTTGATGCGAGTAATAACGAAGCGGAGTACGAGGCCCTAATAGCAGGACTTCGGTTGTCAAAGGCATTAGCTATTGCAGATGTTACTATTTATAGTGACTCTCGACTTATAGTCAACCAAGTCCAGGGGGAGTATGGCATTAAAGAACCACGCTTGCAAAAATATCGGGAGATAGTGCGGGCATTTCAGATCCAATTTCGAATTTGAAGATATCTCAGATTTCGAGGAATGAAAATTCGGTGGCGAGATGAGCTATCCCGACTAGCCAATGCCAAGGAAAAGAATCTAGACCCTTCGGTCTATATTGAAGAGGTAACTTTTCCAAGTTATCATGAGAAAGAAATTTCTTATATTGAAGCGAACGTTCTTTGGATGGATCCAATAATTGAATATCTAAGAGATGACAAGTTACCCGAGGATCCAAGAGAAGCAAGGTTGATCAAGATTCGATCAGCTAGATTTGTCATTCAGAATGGGAGACTATATAAGAGATCTTATGCTGGACCCCTTATGAGATGTATAGGCCCCGAAGGAGCAAACTCAGCTTTGGCTAAGGTTCATGAAGGAATTTGTGGTGCTCACATGGGTGGCAGAGCCCTGGCCCACAAAATTCTAAGATTGGGGTTATATTTGCCTAAGATCCAAGAAGCTGCTATGGACTACGTTCGTCGATGTAGTAATGCTATCAAATTCATGCTACAAGATGTCGAAGCGCCCGGCGGAGATTATGACTTCAATTCTAAATCCCATTCCCTTTGCAATGTGGGGAATTGATATCATGGGCAAATTCACCAAGGCATCGGGCGGACGGGAATATCTGATAGTAGCAATTGATTACTTCACCAAATGGGTAGAAGCCAGTGCACTAGCGACAATTACTAAGAAAAAAGTGGAGAAATTTGTGCTTGAATCAATCATATATCGCTTTGGGATTCCAAAGATAATTGTCACTGACCATGGTACTCAGTTTGACTGTCCACAATTTGAGCAATTCTGTGGAACATATATAATCGAGCATCGTATGTCCTCAGTGGCATACCCCCAAAGCAATGGCCAGGTAGAGGTTACTAACCGAACGCTCTTGGAAGGAATAAAGAGAAGACTCGAAGCTGACAAAGCTTCTTGGGTCGAAGAACTATATAATGTACTGTGGGCTTATAGAACTACGGTTCGGACACCTACAGGAGAAACTCCATTCAGGTTGGCATATGGATCCGAAGCATTGGCACCAGTGGAGATAATGGCAGGGACGTTAAGGGATCGTGAGTTCGAGGAAAAAGCAAATGAACAAGGACTGCTTGATAGTCTTGATTTGTTGGATGAAGTTCGAGCAAAGGCAATAGCACGAACTCAACATTATCAAAGAAGGATAGCGTCTCATTATAATACTCGAGTGAAGAATCGTCGGTACTTTGCCGGAGATTTGGTGTTGAGAAACACCCTAGCTTCCGACCCGCGTCACCAAAGAAAGTTGGACCCTTCTTGGGAAGGACCTTATATGGTTGTGAAACCGGTCGGTTCAGGAGCTTACAAGCTGAAGAACATTGATTCCCAAAAAGAATTGGATCGTTCGTGGAATGCTAGGCATCTCAAAAAGTTTTATCCTTGAAGATGATTTCAATTTTGTTCGCGATGTAATCATTTTCAACTCAATCAATGCAATTTTTGGTTTTCAACAAACTATCTTTTGATTGGGGGGCATCATACACCACATTCAAGAACAAGATCCAACTATAAGGCATCGGATGAAAATTCGTGTGGGTCCTTCAACACTTCAACACTTATGGAAAATCTTTCGAACTTTCTTAAGTCGGGGCATCGGATGAAAATCCGAGTGAGTTCCTTTTGCAAGGCGTCAGTTTAATACCCGAGTGAGTTCCTTCGAGACTTATTGAACTTTTGAATTATCCTTAAGTATAAGGCATCGGTTTAAAACCCGAGTGAGTTCCTTCTCAGACTTATTGTATTTCTCCGGAAATCCTTAAGTATAAGGCATCGGTTTAAAACCCGAGTGAGTTCCTTCTCAGACTTATTGTATTTCTCCGGAAATCCTTAAGTGTAGGCATTGTTTCAGACAACTAAGACCTAATACAACGACGATTCAAGTGGCTAGCAAAGTTCAAGATAAAAATTTCTTATTTCTTCAGAAGATCCAAAGAGGCCAGTATCAAAACAATTACAAGAGCTGGATACAATCTCTGATCAAAGAAGAAGGTCATTACAGGTGACAGTTAACAAGTTATACAAGATCAATGCGACTTTGCTAGAACAAACAGATGAATCAACCCTCTCATCAGGGTGGGGAGCCCTAACCTGATATGAGGAAGGAAGGTCAAAATCTTCAACAGCGGAAAGAAGAGTTTCTCCATTATAAATGGAGGGAACAGAGCCAGGCCCACTATTGGACCCGGAGGTTTGAGGTTGCCTAGAGGAATCAACGATCTTGGAAGATCCAAACTCGACAAGGACAGGAGAAGTTTCGGTTTTTCTTTCAAAACCTTTTTGAGAAACTTCAGCGAACTCCCCGCAGAGGACGGTTAGGGTTTTGTTATCACTATCCGACTGTTCGGGGAGAGGGAGAAGCAAAAGCATCATCGCTATCACCAAGCATGGGGTACTAAAGAAGCCCTATCGTCCGCCATTACTCGTTTCAAGTAAACTACAAAAAGAAAAGATCAGTAAACTTACCGATTCAGTGAGACGGAAGCTTGAGAGCAGGAAGGCGCGAAGCAGACGACAAAGGTTCAAATTCCAGACAGGAAGAATGAAACCTACGAAGAAAACGAACCGCTTTTAAAACTCCCGTACGAGTGTTCGGGAATTTGAACGATCGAGATTGATTCAAAATTGACGATCAAGATTGCAAGACGTTTTGAAAGTTTGAACTCACGAATCCGAAATAGGCGTTCGGAAACCGTCGCTTGGATGACGTGAGCCACGACAGATCAACTGCAACGGAGAAATGTGGCCTTACACTCACAACGCTCGAGGAAAAGTGACCACCGCATTAAATGTGATATGACATTTAATGAAGCACGCAGAGATCATCGCTTGACGACGAACCCAGTTAAAAACCAAACCCTCGGGATCAACCGAACGCTTGGTCTCGGGGGCTCGTGATATGGAGAGTTTATGATCAGACCGGGTTCACACCTGGTCCAACCCTCGACCCCGGTCGAGACGGAGAAAACCGAATCGCTCTCGAGCGAACCGGATCCAGAAGATGGCTTCTTTGGAGAAGAAAGATTATTCTGCGCAAGCGTGCCCTAATCTTACTTATGGATTAGGGTAATCACCCCGATGACAAAGAGACTCAAACCGACGGCTGCGGATAATCATCATCAAAGGGATAACTATCGCATAACCTAACGGTTATCTCAGGAGTCCTCTACTAGCCCAAACTAGTAGAAGTCTATCGCTCAACGGGCCTTATTGATAAGATCCAACGACTACCCGAAGAAGGCTCGAGTGCATCCAACGAAGGAGATTCGAAGGTACACTCTATATAAACCTCACTACTATACAAGGTGAGGGACGGATCAATTGATCAAGGAGAATACTATCTGAAACTCAGGTTCAGATACATACTGATAGACCTCAACTATCAGCGTCCTGCTATCTAGATCACCTTTCCCGTTTCTTCATTCATTAGCTCTGTACTTCTAGCAGAGCCGTTTGTGATTAAGTTCATCAACTGACTTAGCCTTCGGAGGTGGACTCCCGACCCCAGTGGTCGGGCCACATCTGACGCTTTTGTTTTGCAGGACATTACGTGGAGATCCAAGGGCTGAGCAGATTTTGGACGCATCAGCTCTAATTCTCCAAGTCCAGATCATCTCCCCGACGGCTTTACAACCACACATTATGTGGGGCCCACAAGTAAAAAACAATAAAACATTTTTTAAAATTTTTTTTTATCACCTAATCCTGTGGGTCCCGGTAGTGTGGTTGTAAAGCCATCAGGGAGCATAGATGGGGAGATGATCCGGACTCTAATTCTCCTGCCTTTATTGATTAAAATCATTATCCCAAAACAATTTGCATAGAGTGGAAGGTCTTTTTTCCTTTTTTCTTTTTTTTTTTTGTAAATAATGCAATCCGAAAGTCAGTGATGTGAACCTGAGCTCTTAATTTGCTGTGTGGATATCTCCTGTATGGTTCTTAGACTCCAATAAATGTTGTTTTTAAACTCTAATAGTTTTGATCTTCTCACCCTCATAATCATAATCATTGAATTTGAAAATTTTCAATAGAGTTTTTTACATGAGCCCCCTCCATTTTTATGTAAAACAAACCACACCCCCCTCTAAAATCAAAACCTTGCAAATATCCCCTCCACCATTAATCCCGTTACTTAGGACTGTTAAATAATTTAAATATGACCATATTACCCTCAATATGGTAACGTTTAAACTTTTTATTTTCAAGAATTTTTTACATGAGCCCCTCCATTTTCATGGGAAACAAGGTGCACCCCCCTCTAAAATAAAAAACCTTGCAAATACCTCCACCGTTAACCCTGTTACGTATGACTGTAAACTAATTTTAATATGACCATATTACCCTCAAATATGGTAATGTTTGAACTTCTTATTTTCAAAGTCATACCACCTCACTCCTCATAGTTCCTCACGATGCCTCGTAATCTGTCATCACCACTGCCAATCAACGCCCACGATTACCACTGAAGGAACATTTGAGGAGAAGCAGTGCGAACCTCATCTTGAGGAAAAGAAACATTGCAGGAGAAGAAGAAAAAAAATGCAAATGAGGTACGTACTGCTTCTCCTCAAATGTCCCTCCGGTGGTAATCATGTGTTGATTGGCAATGGTAATGACAGATTACGAGGCATTGTGAGTAACTGTGAGGACTGAGGTGGTATGGCTTTGAAAATAAGAAGTTCAAACATTACCATATTTGAGGGTAATATGGTCATATTAAAATTATTTTACAATCCTACGTAACGGGGTTAATGGTGGAGGGGGTATTTGCAAGGTTTTTGATTTTAGAGGGGGGTGCGCATTGTTTCCCATAAAAATGGAGGGGGCTCATGTAAAAAATTCTTGAAAATAAAAAGTTCAAACGTTACCATATTTGAGGGTAATATGGTCATATTAAAATTATTTAACAGTCCTAAGTAACGGGGTTAACGGTGGAGGGAGTATTTGCAAGGTTTTGATTTTAGAGAGCGTGCTGTTTGTTTCACATGAAAATGGAAGGGGCTCATGTAAAAAACTCATATCAATAATGTAAACCTCAATTCTGTCAAATTGTTAAAATGATAAACACACATCTAGCGACCCAAAGGCCAAAGATACATGGAAATCAACACTACTGATCATGAGCTAATGAAAATTTGAACTAAGCCAAGTTGCAGCTTGGCATCAACCCCTATGATCGAAATATATTCCATCATCAAGGGTACTTCTTGTTCGACAAGCATGCAGCCAATGCCACATCACCCTCTATAAAGGACCGTGACCAAATGATGGGGTTCCTTCCGCAAAGGTCTTGATCTCCTTTCTCAAATGAAACACCGGGTAAACCAATTCGGATCCTCACCTCGTGAGGTTAGGGGATTGTGTTCTCTTTAAACTTTTCTATCACAAATTCAGCAAGAAAACTTATTTTTTACCTTAGACATGGTGAATCTAAGATGATCCTTTGTACTAAATATATGATGGAAAAACGTGAAAAAAACACAATTGAGAGTAAAAGATCACTACTTCTAGCAAACTAGGATTCTCCATAACCATCACACATGCTGGTTAACGGCGCCATAAAAAATAAGGTATGCAAACTGGGGTTCTCCATACACTTCAACATGTCGGTTAACACTATAAGCAAAGTTTTTGGTTGCAAAATTCTGTAGAATTAGGTTTTGATATTTACCATCTAAGTGCCATAGAATCTAGTTCCGCTAGAATCAAATTCGAAATATAAAAATTGTTTGGTTGGTCTTCGTTCTTTATTTTTATCTATTTTTACAAAATCAGTACTTCAAACCATATTTGGTCAATTGCAAAAATCATTTGGTGACCAATAGATATAATAGATTTTGGTGCTATAAAATACGCTTGATATGATTTTTTTTAATAGTTTTAAAATTTGTATTGAAAAAATACATATATGAGTCATCTCCTATATGTGTGCAAGTTGTATAATTCCCTCAATCGCTAGAACCTCGTATGGACATAATTTCGGCAATGCCTATGTTAAAAAAATAAAAAATAAAACAAAATAAAAATACAACTTTGTACTTAAAAAAACGAAGAGAAAGAGAGAGAAAGCTCATAAAGTCATTAAGAAGATGAATATCAATACATCAATAACATTTACCGAAGTATAACCAAGAATCCACTACCCACCTTTGGAATTCTAGGAAGGAATTTAAGAGAGAAGCGAACTTAGCAAGGTAGGTATTCCACTCTCAAAGCCTTCAAGGTAGGAATCTAAAAGTCTATTTATTACATTTTATAATCAATAATTATAATTTTACAATTTAATAATTAAAGAAATGAATTAGTATTTTTTGGAGAACTGACATTTGAAAATATTTTTTCTTTCAAAGCCTTCGAAAAAAGGATAAATAAAAAAGACCTTTAATTTTATTTTTTTTTCTGTATCTTCTAACCCTTCATCTTCTTTTGTATAATATTATGGTTTTTATTTTACCACAACAAATCAAAACAATTGTGCTTCAGAAAATAATAATTAATAAGTCAGAAAATTAATTATTTTATTTTCACTTTTATAACCATAGATAAATTAAAAAAACAGCTTTTATTTATTTTCATTTATATTTATATATCTGCCACGTAGAAAATTACTAGCACAAAAGTAGACTCATTTCAATTCGAGACTAGATGTCATTTTCAATCATTTGTATTTTAGGAGCCAATATATATATATGAGGAAATTAATTGATTGCGAGCCCAATTCATAAATTAAAGTAAAATGTTACCATCAGAAACAAAGAATAAAAAGTACATCAAGCTTCAATTTAAATTTTTTTTATTTTTTTATTTTTTTATTTATTTTTCTTTGTACAAAAAGACTTTATTAAGCTGGGAATTGAGATATTAATATGCCTTAGCAAGAGTAGAACATACGACCTCTTCACTAAGAGGTGTTGGTTTCACCACTAGAACAGTTCTGTATCGGCATCAAGCTTCAATTTTAATCCCAAGGAAAACGTCCGTAAGAACCGACTTTGAGTGTAGTGATGCCCTCACCAAATCCAGACCCTGTTCACACAATAAATCTCAACCTTAGAAAAAAAACAAAAAACAAAAAACATTTAAAAAAATTAAAAAAATAAATAAATCAAAACAGACTTGAGTTTGTGTGTTTGTGTGAATTTGAGTACCTCTTCCATGCCCAGACGAACGGCCCTGTCTTCCAAGATGCTGATGTCCTTGATTTCGTTCTTATTAAGAAAAGTAATACCAGAGATAATAGACATTGGCTTCACCTCCAAATCATCAGTAATCATGTACACCGCCTCCTTCACATATCCTTTTCTTCCACCACCACCGCTTTCTTCTCCAACTGCCGTCGAGCTTACTCCGTCAACAAAAAAAGTCTCAGTCATCATATCCCCTCTACAGCAACCACACTTAGCCCCCTGAATGTTGCTCACATAATTCTTGCAATGATTTCTAATATCATGCTGGCAATAAAAATCACGATTATCATTCTTACCACACCGATAATAGGTCGGCTTCACCGGTTGTCTGCTCTCCGAGTTGGAATTATTGCCTTCGCCACCGTTCTGGATAAGCAGTGTTTGCGCTTGATTACCAGCAGAACCAATCTGGGGTTCCAGAAGCAAGGATTTATCCACTTTCGGTTGCATGTAAAGCTTATCCAGGTTTACTACACTGGAATAAAGATTGCCGACGCATCCAGTGGTTGTTTGGGTTGGGGTAAGGAGCCTGATTACGGTGCCGAGTGGTAAGGTGAGGAGGCTGAAGAGGAAATCCACAGAATCCTTTCCTGCTTCGGCGAAGAGGACCTTGTTTCTCTTCTTGTCCACCAGAAGCTTTAAGCTCATTTCAGTTGCCATATGTCGTCGGTTAATTTCCTGAATCCTTCTCCTCTTCTTCTTCTAACTCGATCGAATGCAGGCAGAGGAGAGGAGAGGAAGCAGGAAGGTGCTGTCCCTGCCCCTGTCTCTCAACCTATTTTATCTGGTTTCTATGGACAATGAAAGTGATCCTGCGTGCGCTGATTCCTCGTACCAATCGTCAATATTTTTTCCGTCATCCCCACTCCATACCAATCGTCAATATTTTTTCCTTCACCCCCACTCCATACCAATCGTCTTTGGCTTCTTACTTTGATTCCCAAAGGGAATACTCGGTGTCTTTTGCTGACTACCGTCCGATTGTAGTGAGCTCCATCATCTATCTATCAGGTGATAGGCGAAGATTATGACTAATCATCTGATCAAAGCTGTCATGCCCTTGTTAGTCGATCATTTGTCAAGCCGCTTTCATGAAGGGCTGGTGTATCAGTGACAATATTCTTCTTTGTGAAAAGCTGCTGCGTAACTATCACAACAATAAAGAAAAAAAAGGCATCCCTTGCTTTGCAGTCAAGATTGATCTTTACAAAGTCTATAACTCTATTCAATGGAGGTTTTTGTTTATGTCATTGACCAACTGAATATTCCTGCTACAACGATTATTTGCATTGCACAGTGTGTGCATGATGCCTCTTCTGTGGTTTTGACTAACAGAACTAAGAGTCAGATTTTTACGGCAAAGCTCTTACATGGTTGCCCCCTCTCTCCTTTTCTATTCAACATAGTTCTTCAGGTTTGCCTGATTCTCTGGCGGATATGGTATTGTGGGGCTTATTTGAATCTCACCCAATGTGCTCCTTGCCACCAATGCCACGTACCCCTCGGTGTCCTTTGCTGATCGATGATGTTTTTCTGTTTGGGAAAGCTTCTCACATGAATGGGACCTACCTTTCCAACTGATGAGGATAAAATAACACCAAACCAGATCCAGCTTTGGTTAGGTCATGCACTTCAGTTCTAGACGGCTCAACCATGGTCGGGTCAAGAAATCCGGTCAGGATCGGTCCAGAGTACAAACCAAGAAGTTACGTAGGGGAGAATGAATGTTGCAATTATAGAAATAAACGTGATCCCAAAAGATTCGGGATACGTGATTAAGTCATAACGAGTAACTGCCATTAGCATGAGATGACGATGGTGTTAATCAAGGTAAATGCCAACATCTACGAAAAGGGGGGTAAAACCCTAAGATCGAATGGCTATCAGGGAAGGCACGAACGAATCTAACGGCAAGGAAAGGAAGGTAAAACCTAGATAAATCATAGGTTAACACACAATTGAGGTATCTAAATCATTTTCTTCCATTATCATATTTAACTTAAAGTTTGCAACTAGCGAGAGCTCTGTGATCTGATCCATCACTGACTTAGCCTTTGAAGGTGGTCACCCAATTGTGCGGTTGGGCCACATCTAACCCCATTTTGCAGGTTTTTTCATCAAGGATCTGGAGGCTAAATAGATTTTGGATGTATTATTTGGCGCCGTCTATGGGAAACGCTTCGAAAAGCCATGGTGCATACAAGATCTACCATTCTGAGGAATCAAAATCTTCCTCCTCCTCCAGGAGGAAACCCCCTAAAGGGAATCGTGTACACGACGGAGGAACTCATGAAGATGGAGAAGTAGCCAGAAGAGATAGCCTGAACAACCCAAACAATGATGCTTGAATGGCACCCGTAATGAAGGAGTAGATGAACCAAATGCAAATCTAATTTTTGGAACTGCAGCAAATGCTTCGGAGATGGCTAGATGCCTAGGAGCTCCAAGGCACCCAAACCTCAATGATCAAGAAGAAGCTCAAGGACGAGCACAAACGGCTGGGATAAGAGTTTCACCAATCAGAGGACGTTCTCCACGAAGAAAAAGACAAAAAATTGAAGGTCAAAACTTTGTTCAGGAAAGAAACCAAGGGCCACAAGGAGTTCGGGAAGAGCAATCTAGAGCAAGAAGAATTGGGGAATTGCCCAGGAGGGATGAGTAGAATATTCAAGATCGTGCACAG
Organism: Hakea prostrata; assembly: GCF_041222555.1. Taxonomy (NCBI): domain Eukaryota; kingdom Viridiplantae; phylum Streptophyta; class Magnoliopsida; order Proteales; family Proteaceae; genus Hakea; species Hakea prostrata. The sequence continues at coordinate 7,330,709 of NC_142609.1, forward strand.
GAGAGTCAAACTGGAACTCTTACCAGACTCAAAAGAGGGGTACACACACATACATCAACGTCCCAACGTTCGGATCAAGATAGCGTTCTATCAGACAGTACTCGGGCAGTACACATTGATTGAGAACTGGCGTATATAAATCAGAAATTGAGATAATTCATGAGGGGTAGGAGGTCTGATGATATTTACTCAATCATTAGGAAAACCTTGTTCGTGGATGCTATTGCTAGGTATGAGTTTCCCCACAATTTCAAACTTCCAACTTTTTCTCCATTCGATGGATCAAGGGATCCAATTGCCCATATAAGTTACTACTAGCAGACCATGGCTGTTACTGGTAAGTCTGATCAAGTCTTATGCAGAGTGTTTGGATCATCACTCACGGGTGCAGCACAGAAATGGTTCTTGAACTAGCCTTCAAGAAGAATAGTTGATTTTTATGAACTAGCCTGAAAGTTCATTGGGCACTTCCAGAGTTGAATCCAAACCAAGAAGACCGAAGAGACATTATTTACTGTCAAACAAGGGAGGAATGAATCTATTCAGGACTACTTATAAAGATTCAACAAAGCTATCATGGAGATCAAGAACTTGGACGAATAGGTAGCCAAAAATGCTCTCTTCATAAGCCTCACCAACAGATGACTTTTGGAGTTATTATTACAGGACATGCCAGCCACATATTTCGAACTAGTACAGAGATGTCAAAAGCAAGCCGAAGTGATGGAGATTCTTAACGCTTGACAAGGAGAGATGAAGGCAACCAATAAAGAACAAAAGGCTTCCGAAAAAGGCCAAGGTTCGAAGGCGCCAAATAATGAACAAGGGCAAAGGCTACGTTCGGGATGGAGGCAATGTTCACCCGATCATGTAGATCGAAAATCCTAATGCAGATTAAGGATCAGGATTCTAAGATGGCCACTGAAGATGATAGCCAAACCTGGAGAAATGAACATGGAAAAGTATTGTCATTTCCATAAAGACTATGGCCATTACACGAATGAGTGTAGGCATTTGAAGGCGGACATTGAGAGATTAATATCTCAAGGGCACTTGTCCAACTTTGTGAAAGGTAAAGGAGATGATCGGGATAGAAGAGCCACTGGTGAAAAGAGAAGGGATCATTCGGGAAGCAGAGACCGTCGAGTTAAGGCTCCCTAATCTAAGAAAGGAAAAGAGATTGTAGGAGCCAGCCAATCTCCAATCCTCACCATATTCGGAGGCTTAGAGCCCAAATCCCTCAAAAAGTTTGAAGTAAAGTCTAAATTTGTGGGATTGGGAGAGGTCCTAAAAAGAAAGAAACTGAATGTAGAGGAGAATATCATTTTCAATGAAGAAAACGAAAGAGGTGTATGCACATCTCATGACCACACGATCGTGATCATGGTCAAGATTAGCCGTTGAGAGGTACACAGAGCTTTAGTAGATACATGATCGTCTACAGACCTTCTGTCATATGATGCTTATCAGAAGTTGAAAATGGAGGAAGATTTCTTGAAGCCATCTTCCACTCACCTATATAGATTTGCTGGATCTTCAGCAATTGCAGAGGGATTGGTACTACTGGATCTGACAGTCAGCAAATTTCCCAAAGAAACCACTGTTTGAGTAAACTTCTTAGTCGTTTGGGAACTCCCAGCATACAATGTCATACTCAGGAGACCATCCCTTACGAAGTTGGGAGTAGTTGTATCAACCAAACATATGAAAATCAAATTCCCAACCAACAAAGGAATAGGGGAGGTAACTTCTTATTAGAAAACCTCTAGGTAGTGTTATGTTTCGTACTTGAAGGATAAAGTTGGGCCTAAAAAATCCACTGCTTTATCAATTGAGGTACGGGATGATTGGGACGAAGATATAATGCAAAGACCCGAACCTATTGAAAAGTTAGAACAAATTCAATTGGATTCTAATGATAAAAGAAGAACAACCTTTATTGGATTTGAGCAAAGAAGAAACTTCAAGGAAGAATTGAAGGGTTTTCTTTAGGAGAATATTGATGTGTTTGCATGGTCAGCAGATGACATGCCTGGCATAGACCGATCGGTTGCAGAACACAAGTTATGGATAAACCTGAATGCCAAGCCAGTAATACAGAGAAGAAGTGTCACACCCCACCCAGCCCGTTTTCAGACACGCTCGAATACCCGTGAGACGATACTCTCCGCAGGATCTCGGTTCGCGGCCAATCCATAACAACAATATTATATAGCATAATCCAAGAGCAAGAATATAAAAGAAAGTAAATCTAAGGTTATTACAGCGGAAGTCTAAAAATCAAACGGCGTTCTAACAACGGAAAAAGGAGGAAACAACCTAAACCCAACCCAAGTAAAAGAAACTCCAAGCCTCAAAATGGCTAAACTCCAAAAGCACAATCTGCACAAGTACACATCCCATCATGCATCTTCGTATTCTCGCTCGCCAGCAGACTCTCCAAGTAATATGAGTTGTCACAACCTGCAACAGAGTCTAAAGAAAAGACAATATTCACAGAGGATGAGTTCCACAGAACTCAGTGAGTCTAACATATCATACATCATGCATTCATCATGCACACACACATATCAGCATATACAATCGACGAATAAAAGAATAAACATGAAGATATGATTATAACTTTTACCATGCAGTCTCTACAGTAGACACGCTTTAAGATAACACACTAGCCTCCTTTGGGTAGTCTTATCACTCACCCTCACGACACTTAAGCTCATCTGTTGGGTTCACCGTAGTAGTTGGATCCTATCACATCAACCATGGCTAGGGATTAGGTCAACACTCTCTCACATCACCATTGGCCTGAGAACTGGCGCATGTCAAGGATTTACTCTAGCCCAATCCAAAGTCACTATGTCTCGTGCTACATGTAATCCGGCCTCATGCCTAAGAGCCCTTTTGGTCCAGTATCGTTCTCACCTATGAATGGAATCCTCAACGGGAGGCATCTATTGGATCCCATTCCTTAACCCTGTAGTCATCTACATATGCTAGGGTGGATGCCGTCATGTCCCCTCACGCCGCCTAACCGCCGTCTTTTGGGCGATCACGAGGTCCGTTCTAACACATGTCACTATACCACTGCATGATACCGTGGGTCTGTTTGATGCACACAGAACCCCATCCACTGATATCACGGGTCACTCGGCTTCAATACCCCTGCCGAAAGGGTAGTAGCACTCACGGGATTCCTAACCAATGCATCTAGACAACACACCGACTATGAAAAGTGCTAGGGACATCAGAGGACAGTGTCCCATACCACAGCCGCTGATAACCCAAGCTAGGAATACCAAGATAGGTAAACCCCATTTCACAGTCACATACATTTATATGCATCAATCAAGTGAAGTAACCAATCACATAATCACATACAATTTACATTTAATCAATTAGTCATGAGTACAGTATGACATACAGGATTATCGAGATTATAGAAGGTAATGACAATTATCATGCAACATTACATTTTTCACAGTCCAAACACACAATGAAATTACATAATATATGTGATGTTATCCTCACCTGTTAATTGAGAATTTACGCGCAAAGTCCCACAATTTCACAAAATTAACGAATGCCCAAGACACAATTAACCTAGCAAATAAACAGACTAAATTAGATTTAATTCGGGATTCAATTTGAACACGGATCAAATGTGGGTTAACCGGGTATTAATTCTAGTTCAACAAGGCGGGTCAACTCAGTCCCAAATCAACCTGGTTAACTCGGCGGGCAGCTCACCGAGTCAACTCAGTCGAAAATGCTTGGTTTCGCACGAGGTTCAAAGTAGACGTGCGCAACAGCCGTGCAAATCTTTCTACGGAGTCAGAAAATTATTTCCTCAACCTAAGCCCTCCAATATCACATTTAAATGAAATTACCCATCAAAAACCTCATGAAATTGGGCCAAAATTAGGTATGTTGAAGCAGACTTACCTCTTTACGCGATCATACCTCCAAATCGCGATTCTGCACCGCTTCTTCCCCAAGCTTCTTCTCCTTCTCTCTCCTCTCCCACGAGCTCTCTCCCTTTAGAAAACCAAAATCCCGAATTTGGTTCAATTGGGAAAGTTAAAGATCTTTTAGGAGGTGAAATGACCATTTTGCCCTTCACTGTAAAAGGACCGGTCAGAAAATTTATCTGACCGCCCCCATATCTTCTTCATTTGAAGGCCGATCGCGATGAGCTTCGGAGGGTAGGTACCTTACACAATTACCAACTCAATGGTATATTTTATTTGATATTTGAAGTCCTCTTGCATAGCTTTTTGGGCACACCAAAATGTAACTTTAATGCCTTAAGGAGTAATTTTCTCTCTCCTGGTGAAGTCAAACAAAGTGCCCAGGTCTTCATCACTGTCATTCAAGTCCATAGGATCAATTTCTGAACTTTTGGGCTCAACTCGGATGGTCAAGAGTTGACCACATCCTGAACTTTGAGTACGAACCTGAAATGCCGGATTATTAGGTTAGGATTTTTAGGGATATCATAAGAAGGAATTTCTCAATTAAGAAGCATGAGGCTATTCGGAGCAAGGTGGAGAAATTGAGTAGTTTGGGATTCATCCAACTGATAGAGTGTCCAACTTGGTCAAGAAGTCAAACGAGAAGTGGAGGATGTGTACCAATTACATAGACCTCAACAAGGCATGTATGAAGGGTTGTTTCCCTTTGCCCCGAGTAGTTCTTCTGATGGATGCAACAGCTGGTTATGAAACTTTGAGTTACATGGACGTGTACTTAGGATACAAATAGATCCTAATGAACATGGAGGTTGAAAAGTTTATGGCATTCATGACCAATCGAGAAAGCTTTTACTACAAAGCATGCCATTCGGATTGAAGAATGCAGGGCAACTTACCAAATGGTTATAAACAAAATCTTTAAAGATCTAATCGGGAAGAACATGGAACCTTATGTGGATGATATGCTTGTTACGAGTCTCCATCGTTCGAGCACCATAGCAGATTTGACAAAAGTGTTTTCTATCTTAAAAAAATATCAGATGAAACTGAATCCAAATAAGTGCGCCTTCGGGGTGTCTTTGGGTAAGTTTTTGGGCTTTATGGTTTCCCAACAAGGGATTGAAGTAAATTGAGTGACGATAAAAGCTTTGATCAACATGGAGCCTCCAAAGATTGTTTAGGATATACAGTGCCTAACAGGAAGAGTAGCAGCTTTGAACCAATTCATAGCACAATCAGGAGAAAAATGTCTACCTTTCTTCAAAGCTCTTAAAGTTCTTAAAGGGAGCAAGGAGGCGCGATGGACGAAAGAGCATCAAACCGCGTTTGAGAACTTGAAGATGATGTTCGGGAAACCACCCCTGTTATTTCCACTAGAGAAAGGTGAGACCTTACAAGTTTGTTTGGCAACTTCGCCTTCGACTGTAAGTGCAGTTCTCATTCGGGAAAAGGATAAGAAGCAATGGCCAATCTACTATGTCAGCCATGTACTCTTGGATGCCGAAACAAAATACTCAAAAATTGAAAAGCAAGTATTGGCCCTCATAACGGCAGCCAGAAAGCTAAGGCCTTATTTTCAAACACACCCGATTGAGGTATTAACTACTTTCCCTTTGAAAAAAGTTCTTTGTAAACCTGATTTGTCTAGAAGAATGGTAGCATGGTCTGTAGAACTTGGAGAGTTCCAGGTAGATTTCAAACCTTAAGCAACTATAAAGGCCCAGCCCTTAATTGATTTTATGGTGGAGACAATAGCTCCCGTAGAAGAAATTACCGAATTCAATTTCCCGACCATTTGGGATGTCTATGTCAATGGTTTGAGCAACAAACAAGGTGTAGGAGGCATCTGGAGGTCGAGAGTATCTGATTGTAGCAATTGATTACTTCACCAAGTGGGTTGAAGCAATCCCATTGACGATAATAACTGAAAAGAAGGTGGAAAAGTTCATGTTGGAATCAATCATCCACAGATTCGGGATTCCAAAGATTCTTGTTACCGATCATGGAACGCAATTTGACAACCCTCAATTCACACAGTTCTGTGGGACTTATATGATCGAGCACCAAATTAATGTCTTCCGTAGCATACCCCCAAAGCAACGAACAAGTGGAGGTAATAAACCAAACTCTACTGGATGGAATGAAGAAGAGGCCAGAATCTAATAAAGCGTTATGGGTTGAAGAACTTCCGAACGTCCTGTGGGCCTACCGAACGACTGTTTAAAACCAACGGGAGAAACTCCATTCAAATTGGCTTATGTATCAGAAGCTTTGGCCCCAGTGGAAATAATGGTTGGTACCCTCTGAGAACGGGAGTTCAAAGAAAAACAAATGAGCAGGGGTTATTAGACAACCTAGATTGTTGGAAGAAGTCCGAATCAAAGCCATAGCTTGAACTCAACACTATCAAAGAAGCATAGCCTCCCACTACAATGCCCGAGTAAAACTTCTTTTAATAACTATCACGGCAGATGGTGGGCTCAGTTAGTAGTTAGGAAGTTTTGCATAGGATAAATAAACTTACAGACAAAGTAATTCATCGAGTATTCATTAACAGAAGTTCATAGTGCATATTGAAAGACCACTGCAACCACCAGGAGCAAAAGGGACTATGCCAAAACTCTGCCCCTTTACCATCTGAAAAATGTTAAGTATTCGTATTCTGGTATTGCCTTTCTCGTTTCCCCATATCAAGTACATGGAACTTGGATTTGAAAACTTGGTGAATTTTAGCAACTTCTAAGTGTCGTTGCTTCGCTTTTCTCAATTCTGTTCTGCCCCTCCAAAATGTTTGTTAACTATGAAATTCCAAATGCAATAATTGAGCAGTTCACAATCTTCTTTGTTCTGTTAAAACCGTATGCGTATGCCTAATAATACTATTCCTTTATAGGTGTACCATACACTCTCAGCCGGTCTGGGAGGCCAGCAATACTTGCACGAGACCCAGATGCGAATGCCTTGGAATTCACTTAGGTTGATGTTAGCTTATTTGAATATCAAAACATGAAACTGTAATTACCTCATAAAAGAAAAAAGAAAAATCACATTCTAGTGTAGGTCTTCCATGGTCATTGTCTTATGCTGTAAAATAAATAATACACAATACATTATAAATAAAAAGCTCCATATTTCAGAGCCATGTTTAGTTCTAATAAAAAAGAAACATATAGATAAAGAACATTTGAGCATTTTGAAATTTTAATAACAGAATTTTTTGAGGATAATTTAAGGTTTTAACTATTAAAATAATTGCGAGTATTTTAGGTTTTAACAATAATATTAACAGAAGGTAATTTAAGATTTAAACTACCATAGTAATTAAAGGTATATTTAAAATTTTAAATAAAATATATTATCAGCCTGGAAGTGTTTGATAACTTTGTTAGGCCTCTTTGATTATTTGAGTCAAGATTTCAAAAATTTAGAAATTTCAAATCTATAAAATCATGATTTATAAAATTAACTGTTTGGTTAGCCTGAATCTTTAGAATGAAATCTATAAATTCATCATAAAAAAAGTATTTATGGAGTCATGGTTCAAATGTTCAACACTTTTATAGTTGGCGAAATCTCTAGATTTTATCTTATATATATAAATCTACAGATTCACGTTTTTAGTGTAAAAATTGTGAATCTCTAGATTTCACGAATCCAGAGATTCACATAACCAAATGGGTATAAATCTCCCATTTATAAATCTAGAGATTTCAAATCTCTAGATTCATGTAACCAAAAAGACCCTTAGGGCCTGTTTGGTTACATGAATCTAGAGATTTCAAATCTCTGGATTCATGAATCTGAGAATTATACCCGTTTGGTTGTAAAAATCTCTAGATTCATGAAATCTACAGATTCACGTTTTTAGTGTAAAAAGGTGAATCTGTAGATTTATGGGTAAGGGGTGAAATCCAGAGATTTCAAAAAAGCTATACAATTGTACATTCACAAAAATCATGTCAATCAAATAAATTTTTAGGATGAATTCACAGATTTCATTCCACAACCAAACACTTAATTTTATAAATTATAACTCCATAGATTTGAAGTCTATAGATTTGAAATCTCTAGATATTTGAAATCTCCAGACTCATGTAACCAAACAGGCCCTTAAGTAATTACTATTATCCAACTACTCCAAGTTACATAAATAAATAAAGATATGTTACTTACTGGTTCTGGCTCCCGTTTGAAATTAGGTCCATTACCGTAGAAGTAAAACGAAACTAATTAGCTACCAGCACAACTCAAACTAGAACAAAATGGTTACCATCAGATTCAAAGAAGAAGAAGTAGATCAAGCTTCCAATTTAGCCCGTTTCTTCCCAAGGAAAACATCTGTAAGAACCGACTTTGACTGCAGTGATGTCCTCAGCAAATCCAGACCCTGTTCACACGATAATTCTCAACCTTAGATGATAATAATAATAATCATTAAACAAAATTCCCTCGAAACTTGTGAAATTTCCACCGAAATTTTCCATTTTAGAAAATGCGAAACGAAACTCATGAGGACCGAAAAAAAGTCCTCAGTTTCGATCTAAACTGTCGAAATTTCGTTGAAATTTGGTTCAACCCAGTTGGACCAGCTAGTTCACGAGAAATAAATTCCTAAATTTGGTGGGAAACTTGGGAAATTTTGTGGAAACCTGGAAAATTTCTTGGAAACTTGGGACTTTTTTCTGTAAATTTTGTAATTTTCCCAAATTTTCAATTTTTTTGTTTATTTCATGTTTCCCAAATACCACGACAAATGCCCCCTCCATCAGGACTTCCCTATCCAAAGTGTGTATTTCCTCAGGCTGGTTATCTTAAGAATGTTGATGATCAGACTCATAAAGTTACAGTTGTCGATTACCTTGACAACCATAGGCATAAAATGTCATGGGATGTCTATGTTCGTTGGTTGGAGGAGAGGATGTTACAGGCATAGTACTAGTCAGCTCACAGGATGAATCCACTTTTGGCACTCCTCTTAGCATTAAGTTGTATTTTCCTTTTATTGTCAACTATTTTGAAGTTAAAATTATATATTGAATGTTATGTGCTTAAGTTGTTAAGTTTATAATGTACTTTTCGGACAACTCTATATTGATGTTATGTACATTGAATGACAAACTTACATTGATTTTTTTTTAGCAAAATACAACCAATGTGATATTTATACTCTTAAGTAACTTAAATACAGAATCCCACCTCAAAATACTCTCTAAAACCTGTCGAAACTTGAATGGAAAAGTCCTCAGTTTCCTCGAAATTTCCCAAATTTCCACTTAAGTTTCTCATTTTCATCTGGTAGAAACTTAAGTTTCCCTCGAAATTTTTACCATGATAATAATAATAATAAAATAAAATAAAATAAAAAGCAGAAAAGTGGAAGCCAGGTTTGAGTTTGTGCGTTTGTGTGAATTTATACCTTTTGCATGCCCAGACGAACGGCCCTGTCTTCCAACGCTCCCATGTCCTTGATTTCATACTTATTAAGAGAGGTAATACCAGAGATAAGAGACATTGGCTTCACCTCTAGATCATCAGTAATCATGTAAGACACCGCCTCCTTCACATATCCTCCTCTTCCACCACCACCGCTTTCTTCCCCAACTGCGGAAGAACCACCACCATCAGCCACCGTCGAGCTTACTCCATCAACAAAAAAAATCTCTGCCATCATCTTCCCTCCACAGCAACCACACTTAGCCCCCTGAATGTTGCTCACATAATTCTTGCAATGATTTTTAGGGTTATGACAGCCATAATAATCACGATTTTCATTCCATTCACACCCATAATAGGTCGGCTTCACCGGTTGTCTGCTCTTCGACTTGGAATCATTGCCTTCGCCACCATTCTGGATAAGCAGTGTTTGCGCTTGATTACCGGCAGAACAAATCTGGGGTTCCAGAAGCAAGGATTTATCCACTTTCGGTTGCATGTAAAGCTTATCCAGGTTTCCGAAACTGGAATAAAGATTGCCGATGCATCCAGTGGTTGTTTGGGTTGGGGTAAGGAGCCTGATTACGGTGCCGATTGGCAAAGTGAGGAGGCTGAAGAGGAAATCCACAGAGTCCTTTCCTGCCTCGGCGAAGACGACCTTGTTTCTCTTCTTGTCCACCAGAAGCTTTAAGCTCAATTCAGTTGCCATATGTCGTCGGTTAATTTCCTGAATCCTTTTCTTCTTCGATCTAACTCGATCGAATGCAGGCTCGATCAAACACCAGAGGAGAGGAGAGGAGATGAAGGTGCGATCCCCGCCCGTGTCTCAATCTAATGCTGTTTCATAAACCAGAGTTTGAGTGAGAGAAAAACTCTTTTGGTTTCAATTACATTCCACTAGGTTACTTGAGCGTTTGAATCCCGGAGATGCTCAACCTAATGTTGTTTCATATGAGTTTGAGTGAGAGAAAAACTCTTTTGGGTTTAAATTACATTCTACTAGGTTACTTGAGCGTTTGAATCCTGTTCAAGTTTGTGTATTTTTTTTTGTGCTGATGGTTTAATTTACTTATATCTTGTTTAAAAAAAAAATCATTATCAATCATTTACCTATTTTTATCAAAGATGTGTGGACCCTACAAAATATGTAGACCTATTTACTTATATCTTGTTTTAAAAAAATCATTATCAATAATTTACCTATTTTTGTCAAAGATGTGTGGACCCTACAAAATATGTAGACCTATTTTCTTAATATAATAAAATAATTCATAGTTGGGACCCCAATGGTCTTATAAGGACCCACACAATATGTGTGGCAAAAAAGATAAGGATAAGGATTCTTGATCAAGTGAGGTATTTTTTAGAATATAGATCGGATTCCACAACTACAATCCAAATAATACTCTTTTGGCAGATAAGATTTCTCTCTCCAGGAAGTTAACAACAATTATAAAGTTACATTCCAACTTCATTATTGCACAATTAAGGTAACCTCTCCTAAGATCTATAAATACCCACATTTTCCTCATTAACAGGTATGCACTTTTAGGTTACTCTCTCTAGCATTGATAACTTTGCAGGTACTTTTAGGTTACTCTCTCTAGCATTGATAACTTTGCAGGTTATTTTATTCTCCTAAAGCTATAGTTTCCACTAACTCGATCAAGAATGCTAAATTAGATAAGGAATGCTAAATCAACCTTCCGAATAATGATTAAACAAGAGGTGATCCGCAAGTTACTTTGTGAGGTAATACTGCCTTTAAATTCCTTTTTTGAGTAATCCAACCATAAGGTATGTCGAACATTTTTTCTTCTATTTAAATAATAATTTTTTTTATGGAGTTTAAGGAATTATTTATCGAAGAAATTTTAGTTACGTTGTCCTCGCTTCATTGAGTGCATTGATTTTTGTAAAGTTATGTTACTAGGAACACAACATCAGAATTACGTTGCTTGAATTTTAAATTACCTTAAAGATTTTAGGAAAGGGAAGCTTAAATTTGAGTGATTACTTCCCCTGACAAATAATTAAATAAATTTTTCATTATGTTTGCTTTTGATTAAATACGATTACACAAAGAAAACTGATTCTGATTTATGAATAAACTATTGTTTATGCTGAAAGCATTTTCTTTGGTGCTTGTGAGATCGTGTCTCTAAAATTTGATCATGTGGAGATACACTAGCTGCATTAATTACCTATTTTACTCTCATCATTCTCATTTTAGGAAGGATGTAAAGACTTGCTCATGCAGGCAAAACATTTGAATTAAGTGGTTCAATTAATTAAAGAGCTGGAAACAAGGGACTAAAACCTGACATTTATAGTTTCAGCGCTCTGATTAAAGGACTTAGCAACGATGGGGATTTAGAGGGGGCCGTGAAGATACATAAAGGACTGCTAAGAATAGTTGGATTGCCCATGATGTCTTCCGCACTCAAATCAGATGCCTCCAGCTCGAAGAAAGATCCTCCTCCAAAGAATCCAACACCCTCTTCAGAGCTCGCATCAGTTGCCGCGCTTTCAGAAAAGAAGCAAAGACCACTTGCCCCGAAGACTATTGCTCATGAAACTCCTGTTCACCTCCTGTTCATCCAAACCAGAATCGGAACCAGAACCTCCGAAGTTTGTGAAGCCCAAGTCTTTTGTTGTTCTAATCGTTGCCTGTCGAAAGCACAGTTCGATATCTAACAAAGTCGTAAGAAAAAGAAGAAGAAGAAGAAAGAAGGGGCCGAAACTAGCATCAGAAATCGACAAGGAACAATATTTCAATCGCAAACTTGGACCAATTTCTTCTATTGAAGAAGAGAATGCGAGAAAGATCATCAGGTTCAAGAGTTCAACCCCCGAGTGACTAAGAATAGGGGAAGATAAGCCGTGAGGAGTGACGGGACCAATTTCCAGCAAACTCAGTGTTTCCCGTCAAATTCTGCAAGCACCGTCTCAAACAACTCCAAAAGAAACACAGCCTCAGATCGCTGACGTCACTGTCAAGGTCACTGCAACAGCTAAAGCATAACCAAGATTGGTCAAATGGCATGCAACACGGTTCCATGCTTGCTAGAACTCATGCCCAGGTACGTCTCTAGATCCTTATATGAACTTTTGTCCAACTGCTCCTGCATCGATTTAGAACATTATTTCATTCGTCTCGTCCGGTATGATCCGAAAGACAACAGAACCTTTCTAATTTTTGATCAATATGTTGCTACTTCTGATGACAATATTAATGCAATTGTGAGATACACTAGGCACCATCATGTTACTAGGGCTTCTTTTGATAAGCTATTTAAGAACTCCATTAGTAGCAAAGGTGGACCTCTTAAGATGTCTAGTTTCAGCAACTATGGTTTGATATGTGTCAACAATGAAGTCGAATTTTGCATTGCTAATCCCATTAGAGAAGAAGAAGAAGTGGTACATCTTCTTCATCCACGACTAACACTAGATGTTACTCTTCCAGCACGACGACTTCATAGTGGCTGCAACAACATTGAACACTATGTCCTTGTCTTCCACCTAGGAAGAAACGAGTACATATTGTCATGCCCTTGTTAGTCGATCTTGTCAAACCGCTTTCATGGAGGGCTGGTGTATGAGTGAAAATATTCTTCTTTGTGAAAAGCTGCTGCGTAACTATCACAACAAAAAAGGCATGCCTTGCTTTGCAGCCAAGATTGATCTTTACAAAGCCTATGACTATTTTTTTTTTTGGTAGAAACATTAAGACTTTATTCAAAGGGAAAAGTCGAGGAAGGCGAAACAAGGTTAGCCAACCAGGAGTGGAAATGGGCCATACAGTCATGCCCATAAGTGACTAAGCTCTCCAGGCTAAGTAGTCAACTAGAAAGTTGACATCCCTCAAATAAAACAGAACTTACAAAAGGAAAATTTGGATTGTAAATGGAGAATATAAAAAATAATTGGTTCCAAAACTGTGGGTTTTGGTTGCATCAGATGTTGAACAAGGTCAATCACTTCCTTGCAGTCTCGACAAAAACTTTGTCCAAGTCTTCTCCCAATCCATATAGCAAGGTGGAGCGCATGGCTAAAGCTTCACCATAGCCACAGAGTGTCCATGGGCTCTTTCAGATATTGCTATGAGAATCCTTTGTTCCTAGTCCCTTATGAGAAGGCCCAAACCCATTAAAGCTTTTTCCTTGTTGTATGCTACATTAGTATTCATTTTATAATATCCTTGAGGTGGTTTCTCTCAACTAGATGGGCCCCTGTTATATTGGAGAAAAGGGTGCAGTCATAGTGGTTCCATCAAGTGGTCCTTCAATGTGTTGAATGGGCTTCTGGGCTTTCCAGAACTCGTGATGGGCTGCATGCGCCTTTTGGGCTACTTCAATTTGTGACCAAGTATGACTTCTAAAAGTTTGGTTATTATGTGCAAGCCATATGAACCAACATATGAAAGCACATAAGCTATAGAAACGTTGCTGCTCTTCCTTCCCACTAGGTGCTGCAGTGTGAAGATTCTCTAACCATTTGTCAAATTGAAGAGCTGGATTTGTTGGAGGAACATGGTTTAAAGTGCTAGCAAACCACACCGCTCTTGCAAATGAACAATCTAGCAGCAGATGGGCAACATCTTCATCCTTGTTACACCCTTTACAACATGCAGCTTCCACTGGTACCTTCCACTACAAGCTAACCGCAGTAGGCAGTCTATTTTCCACACACAAATTTTCTTGAATCCACTCTTGGACAGCAGCCTTTGTGGGCATGGAGAAGCATACGTGAAGGGGAAAAAAATTCTAGTAGAGAATCTAATTTGGAAGGTGGAGAAAGGTGATAAAGTACACATATGGTCTGACAAATGGGTGCCAAGCCTCCCGGAGGGCAAAATTCAACATCCATGGCCAAGTAATTGCAATTTAAATTGGGTAGCTGATTTAATAGACCCAGAAAACAGAAGATGGCATGAAGATATGTTTATTGCTTTCTTTCATCCCATGGATGTGGAAGGAATAAGAAGTATAAACCTTAGGCTTTTTCCTAGAGATGACTCACAAATTTGGGGAGCAGCAAAGAACAGCCTATTCTCTATGAAATCAACATACCATGCTCTAACCAATGCACAACAGCAGAATTTACTGCAGGTAGTATCTTCTTCCAGAATCCCTCGATGGCAACTAGTAAAGAAGCAAGTTTGGAAAGGTATATGGGGCATACGAAATCTTCCTAAAATTCAATGGAGGTTTTTATTTACGTTATTGGCCAAACTGAATGTTGGGTTTTATTAATTATAATATGCCCAAAAGAAAATTTGGAATTCATTTTTTGGGCGGTTACAAAATATAGGGTTATATATTTTGGTAACCACCGCATCACTTGGGTGATCACATTACGGATACGTGAGATTTCCTGAAAAGGCGGCTCTCTCTCTCTCTCTCTCTCTCTCCCTCTTTCCAAGAAAACGTAGGAAGGAGAAGCTTTCATGGATCTTCTTCTCCTTAGTCTTGGTCTTCGTTTCTTCCATCCACATGGCATTTGGGTTGTGGAATCCATTCACTTTCCTCGTGATTGTGGAATTTAACCGGTGATGATTTCATGGAGGAACGAGGAAGTGGATCCAATTTACTTCCGCTGCAATTATTCTATATAGGAAAAGCAAATTCAGGTAAGGATCTTTCCCTTTCTATTTCGAGTATAGAGATAGAGAATATAACCAACACTGAAATATTCCTGCTACAATGATTATTTGCATTACACAGTGTGTGCATGATGCCTCTTATGTGGTTTCGACTAACGGCACTAAGAGTCAGATTTTTACGGCTAATCGTGGGCTCTGACATGGTTGCCCCCTCTCTCCTTTTCTATTCAACCTAGTTCTTTAGGTTTTTCCTGATTCTTTGGTAGATATGGCCTTGCGGGGCTTATTTGAATATCACTTGATGGGGATTTAATCCTCTGCAACCTGAAACCCAGCGGCCGCTGGGTATGGCTGCCACGTGTTTGTCGCTGAAATCCGCTAGCTTTAGGCCAACATTTCTCAAATATTCAGTTACGAACTGAATAATGGACCGCTTTGATTGAACCAAACCGGTCATTATTTCTTCACTTTTTCAAAATAAAATAAAATATAATTATAAACCTAAACTGAAGAGACGTCTTCGTCTTCCATTCATCTCGACGGAAGTGAGAAAGGTTTCTCTCTTCATGAGCAAATACACAAGAGCAAGTTTTTTTTTTTCAATAGATATGCAAAAGCAGGTTTTTGTTTTGATAGAATGTCCAAGAGCAAGCATTATCCAGCTCAGTGAATTTCATCTTGTACGTTTGAGAACCTATGGTTATATATATATATATATATATATGAAGATAAAAGTCATCAAGAAGTGCACAAATGTGTTCAGTTTACAAAGCTTTTCCTCTTCTAATCTTGCAGCATTTTTTCCAACTAGTAATGAGGCACGTGCACAAGCGCGTGTGATGTGTTCTCGAATGTTATTTTTTAATTTTGTGTAATTCAACCTTTTTTTTTTATTTTTTTTTATTTATTTGTATATTTTCTTTTTGAGTTGAATTTTTATCTAAAACCCATATATTTGTGTAGAAGAATCAAAACCATTCCAATTGCTCATAAAGAAATGAGAATGGTCAGCTAATTCCACCATCCTTAAATTTTGGAATTAAACTTAAGGGTCTTATTAAGATACGATAGGGTTGCTGGGAATTAAAATGGTTGCAAAATATATATTAAAATCTGAACTCTTGTAGGTCGTATTTGCTGAGTAGGCAAGACTGAGTTGGAAGGATGACCCACAATGTTGTTGTTTGAGCTTCCATTGCCTTTCTTACTCACGCAAATTGAACCGTTGCCGGAGAAGACTTCATACATATATTTTTGGGTAATTTTCATCTGGGCCCCCCGAGGTTTGATCTATGTCATTTTTAGTCCAAATAAATGAACACTTTGCCTCTGCCTCCCCTGAGTTATCTAATAAGATCAATCAAGGATAAATTGTGATTTCTATGACAAAAATACCCTCAAATAGTGTGGGTTCACTTGTAAAAACTATATTATTTTTTTTACATTTTAAGAAAAGATTCCGTTTGCAGTAATGGCAAGACAGATCGGATCATCGGTTTCACAGGCACGGATGGAAGAAGTTGCACCATCAATCTACACTTCTACCCGTTAGAAATCATATAATTCTTCGAGTTGGCTAGAAACGATCGCTGAAGAAGACGCATCGAATGGGTTCAGACCTCCTCCAATAGGAACAACAATTGCCTTCTCTTTTGCATTTTTTTTTTCTTTCTCCTTCTTTTCTGCTTTTCTTTTTCTTTCTTTGGCCCTTTGCTTTCATATACAGAGAAGCAATTTTTGGAGCCGAAAACTTCCATTGATGAGAGAATTGGGCTTGTGAATTAATTAATTGCATAACTGTTTCCTGTAAATCTCTATTATTTTTCTGGGCGAATCACCTTCTGATTTAATCCTCGATAGACCAAAATCTGAAAGCTTCGAACAGTAATCCAAGCTCAAGAGAACATTAATTGGTTTTATATCACCATGGATGACCGTGTCACATTCCAGATGCAAAAAAGCAAGTGATCAAGCAACGTCGATGATGATATCAAACCTTTGTTTCCAATCCAGAATTGGAACCCCTGATGCTTCTGCGAAAAGCAATTTCTGCAAACTCTTGTTGGGCATATATAGACTCCCAAGAACATGCAATTCGTTCTGAAACTCTGTTTCACCTTGCAAAGAAGTTGGATAAGTCTCTTAAATGCAACAGACTTGCCATCACGAAGAATACCTCGAAACGCAGCACCTGATCTACGTTTTCCAATTGAATTACCATCACTGAATACCTCGAAATACCCTCCTTGTAACAGAACCTCTGCAACCTTAAAGGAGCGCAAGAGTCAAAAGGACTGGTGCGAGAACGATAAACGAAAGTACCCAGAGGTAGTAGAGCAAGAACAAGATGCCAAGAAAGATAAGAACAGAAGATGAGATAGTAATAGCGATAAAAATGTTCTGCTCCTTAGTATTGAATCTAGGTTTGGATTAGGGTTAAAAGGGTTTCGAAGGCATTTTTCTATTTGGTCACCGGTGTAGAAGAAGGCGGTAAAAGAAGAATAGATAAGAGGGTATTTTGGTCATAAAAATCACAATTTGTCCTTACTTGATCTTATTAGATACATTAGGGGAGGCAAGGCAAATGCAAAGTGTCAATTTATTTGGACTAAAAATGACATGAATCAAACCTCAGGGGTGCAGATGAAAATTACCCTATCTTTTTCTATTTTCTCCATGCCTTTAATGATCTTCATCTGAGCCATCTCACTCATACGACTATCTGGCACTAAACCTCTGATTTCTGAACTAAAGTTTCTTCTTTTAAAATCTGGGCAGGTTTGTTCACAACATCCATGAACTTCCTAATGTTGTTGTTCATTGTCAAACTATGTCGTGCATCTCTATTCATCATGTCCAATGAGCCCACAGTAATAGTAGATCAAAGGAACTTTTTCATACTTGATGGGAAGTTGCTGCATCGATTCATCTTTTCTCTGTATTTCAAATGATTGCTTAACTGATTCAGTAATTTCAAGGAAGATCATTCCTTAATCTGATAAAATGCATCTTGACCGATCCTCTAGAAACCTTGATGATCATTACTTTAAAAACTGAGGGCTCTCAAACCTGTTTGCTATATTTGAAGTACATTCCAAGTTCATTAATTCATCTACAACTTCATGAATCTGCAACCAGAACTAGACATGTGAAACACCAGTCCCCCTTTGGTCACCACCTTTCAAGAATTATTAGTTTATTTGAAACTGCCCTTGGCCTTTCCATTAAAACATTCTTCAGATCAAGTTTATGTTGGAAATGGAAAACAAATATATCCTTACCGTGCATGTTGACTTCAACAGAAAACCGGGTATTCCAGGCTTTCACAATAGCTTCACCAATTGCTTGTCACCTTATGGCTTCCCTGGCATAATACGACCTGCATTTGTTAACTCTGGATTCCTTTGATTTTGTATTTCTTCCTTATCTGGTTCACCATGTTCCTTGAATCGAATCAACTATGAGAATAGAAGAATAATTAATAAGCATAGCTGAATCTTAGACTATCAAACGAAACTCATACTTAAGTTTACACACCATTAGAAATGGAAAGAAACAACATAAACACACCAACACAAGAAGAAGAAAAGAGAAACAACATTCCACAATAGCTTTGCTAACTCCGCATTTGATCCTACCAAAAAAAGGTTGCATTTGAAAGGTTGGTATCAAAGTGAATAATCTATATGAAGTACGGCCGGCTAATGTTGAGAATGTGTTGACCCACCATAGACGCGGAATACAACCTCAAGATGGTACTGGTGTTTTGATCTCATATACATAGAAAACATACTTCATTACCTCACTAAAATGGTAGATGTAGAGAGGTCTGGGTTCCTCTTGGAGGAGGAAGTAATGGCTTTCGCTATTCCCTGCACTTGGTTTCTATGTATTTTAGAGTTCTATTTATTAATAGAGGTCTTTGTTTTTTTGAGCAAAAGTACGTTGAATATGATATCTGATAGTAAATTATTATTTTTTTGGACAAATGGTTGTGATAATTAATTATGATTACCTGATAGATTAGAATTACAAATTTAGTCCTAATTTATCAGATTTTTTTGTAAAAATTCATGGGCATTGAAGGAAACAGAAATGTAGCCATTTCCCTTGAGTTCATACTTTTATAATAGTAGTATGATAGTATGATATGATTAAGAAAGAGGCATGATGAATGGCTTGTCAGGGTAGATTTTGGGACTCATTAACTGGATAGAACTAAAGGCCATTTAAATTCAGTTTTACGATTCATCCATCTGTTAAAAAAAATACTACTTGTACTTATTCTTCCCACGTTCTCCTAGTTTCAACACGATGAGATGGCAGCATAGTCATTCACTTCAGCAATAAGTTGTGAAGTGAATGTGAACTGTAAAAGCCGGACATCTAGCAGCCCATGTTGATAGTTAATCATTCAATGCTCGTGTATAGGCACAGAATGGAAAACAATGTGGGGTCTTACAAAAGTAGTATAATGAATTTGTAACCAAAGAAATTACAAGTCTAATTCTATGATAAAATACACCTCTAATTACCACTTTGTTTGAACCATAACAGAGCAGAAACCAGAGAGATATGTGATGAACAACGTTCTCAGTACCTTAAGTGAAACAGGGTGCCACGGCTACTGAAAGCAAGTCAGTGTTCAAGTGTGGATGAAACAATGGAGAGTAAAACTCTAATTTTGATAAGTACATTGCTTACCTTGATGGGTAAGTCTTATGTATTTATAAATAAACTTGAAAAAAATATGGCTGTTATTCAAGAGCCAATTGCTTTTTGTAGATGATAAACATGTGTTGGTTTAGATGTGGAAACAAACTCTTGTGGTTGTTCCATATAAACATCCTCTGCTAAGTTGCCATTCAAGAAGGCATTTTTCACATCAAGTTGATTCACTAGCCATGACTTTGAGAGTGCAATAGTTAATACTGTCCGAATGGTGGCTGGCTTTACAACTGAACTAAATATATCATGAAAGTCCACTCCTGCCTGCTGGCTGAACCCCTTGGCAACTAATCATGCCTTATATCTCTCAATGGAACCATCACTTCTTATCTTGATCTTGTACATCCACTCACAGCCTACAATATTCATACCCTTGTTATAAGGCACCAAGTTCCAAGTCTGATTCTCTATCAAGGCTTTGTGTTCTTGTTGCATTGCATCAATCCACTTTGGGTTTTCTGAGGCTGATTTGTAGGTTTTAGGTTCAGTTAGGATGTTAGAGATGGTGGTAAGAAAGGTTTGAGGTATTGGGTGTCTAATAGTGAGTAAAGAGAGAGGGCTTTTTGGTTTGGTGGAGTTGATTTTACTCCTAGTAATCAAAGGATGAGATAGTTGCGGCTGTGGTTGGTCTATTGATGGAGGTAGTTGAGGTGGGGATTGATTAACGTCTTAGGTTGGGTTTGCCATTGATATGGCTGGTGATGATATAGGTGAAGAAGAAGGTGAAGTGAGTGGAGGCACATTTGGTGGGGTGTGTGGAATGAAAACAGGTAGAGAAATAAATTTGACTGGTGGTTTGTTTGATGATTGGTGTGATGGGGGATTTAAAAAGGAAAATTCATTTTCTTCAAAAATAACATGTCTAGATAAACATACCTAGCCTATGTCCTTATCTAAGCATCTCTAACCCTTGAAAAACACAAGCCTTGGACTTTGACAATAATTTGTTTTCTCTGTTGGGTGTCAAGTTGGGGTAACAAAGGCAGCCAAAAACTCTCAATAAACAATAATCTGATCTTAAGCCAAATAGTGTTTCATGAGGAGATTTTCCTTGCAACACCGGTGTAGGTAACCGGTTTATTAGATAGACAGCAGCAATAAAGGCTTATAACCAATATTCTTTGGGCATGTGAGCTCGGACTAGAAGAAATAAACCCATCTCTGTAATGTATCTGTGTTTTCTTTTTGAAACTCCATTTTGTTCTACAATGTGAAGACATGAAATCTTAGATACAATGCCACATTCATCAAGATAGTTTTTGAAAGCTCCCATTGTTAACTCTAAGGCTCCATCACTTTGAAAAAATTTAATAGAAGTAGTAAGTTTTCAGACATATTTTTAAAATGCTTGAAACAATGAATTGCATCAGATTTAAATCTCAGAGGATAAAACCAAGTAAATCGACTGAAATCATCAACAAAAATAATATATGAATTGAATCCACTAATTGACAAAGTTTTAGTGGGATCCCATAAATCACAATGAATAAGTTGTAATGGTTGAGTAGTTCTACTAATTGAAATAGAAAAGGGTAATTTGTGATGTTTGCCAAGTTGGCAAGTGTCACAAATTTTATTGTATCCAAGTGTTTCAAAGGAATTAAATAAGACACTATTTCTCAAATGATGAAGTACTGTAGAAGAAGGATGACCATGTCGTCAATGCCAAACATCAGAAGGAGCTTTTATTTCCATAAAAAGCCAAAGGAGGCACAACATTGACCAAGAAATAATACAATTTATCTTTGACTGGACCCTTCAGTAGAGTGATGCGTGACTCCAAATCCTTAACACAAAAATCTCATGGAACAAATTCAATAGATCAATTATTGTCAAATGTAAGTTGAGAAATGGAAATTAATTTCTTTGACAATTGGGGAACTATTAATATATCATTAAGAGATAAAGGATTTGAATTTGTTTTCAAAGTTGAGGAGCCTATATGAGTTATAGGGAGTTTCTTACCATCACCTACTGAAACCTGGTCTTCTCCTTTGTAAGTGGCAGA
Source organism: Hakea prostrata (assembly GCF_041222555.1). Taxonomy (NCBI): domain Eukaryota; kingdom Viridiplantae; phylum Streptophyta; class Magnoliopsida; order Proteales; family Proteaceae; genus Hakea; species Hakea prostrata. Next base: position 7,352,457 of record NC_142609.1, read on the forward strand.
TCGCTGTAGCATGGCTGGATCAAATGACATATGGTTGATAGCACCTGAATCCGATATCCACTATGCATCATTCTGTGGTGTAGTGTGTTGGCTATTTTGGGTACCATGTAAGCTAGCATAAGGAATGTGAGGTGGTTGATTAGGATTATTTCGGCTTTGGGCATAACGGAAATAGCATCTATTGGCCAAATGGTCTTGCTTAGCACATATTTGACATTTGAAGGAATTAGTATTAAATGTGTTTTTGTTTGGTCGGTTATAGGAATTTTGAGATCTTGGAGAGTCATTTGATGAATTTCGGAAGTCAAATCTAAGTGGGTTTCAGTTGTTGGGTGGATATGAATTAATACTGTTATTAGGTCGATTAAATTTAGGCTGATCTGTAAAAAGTAATATAGTAGGAGAATGAGAATCAGTTAAGATTGATTGGGTGTTCCCATAGCCACGGCGTAACCATTGCTCATGAGTAAGTAGTTTGGCCCTTAGGTCGGTAAAGGTAACGGGTGGGGTAATATTTTCCACAGTGATGATGAAAGTGAGATAATCCGGACCAAGACCATTTAATGTTTATGCTACCAAGTCAGAGTCATTTACCTTGGCATTGATTGCCGCTAAGGAATCAGCGATGGACTTAATTTTGTAAAGATAGTCCATAATTGTGCTCCTTCCTTTATTGATCATCTGCAATTCACTGCGAAGATAAGTCTTTCGAACAATGAATTATTGTTGGAAGAGTTGTGCAAGAGAATCCCATACATCTTTTGTTGTTTGAAGGCCAAGAATATGAGAAGAAAGAGACGATGTGAGGGTGGCATTGATGCATGCATGAACAAAATGGTCATTCTCTTTCCGGGTTTGAAATGTTGGATTCGGCGTTTGAGTTCCTCTAGTAGTAACAGTTTGATTTGGCATTAATCCAGTACCATCAAGATGATGCATAAGATCACAGGTAATAAAAATGGATTCTAGTTGTTCTTTCCACATGAGATAATTTGCTCCATCAAGCTTGACTGAAACAAGGTTCGAGAGATTGGTAATGGTGAATGGAGTGGCCATTGAAAATGTAGTGTTTTGGGAAGAAAAGAAAAATCTCAAAACCTTAACTCTAATACCATGAAATAATAGAGAGAAAAACTTTAATTTTGTTAAGTATGTTGCTTACTTTGATGGGTAAGTCTTATGTATTTATAAATAAACTTGAAAAAATATGGTTATTATACAAGAGTCGTTTACAACAAAATTTAGTTGATGGACCTAGCTCAAGCAACAAAATTGGTGAACTATGTGGACTTCCCTAATCCAATGCTCTATCATTATTTTGAAAAATATGCATCTTTTGCAGCTACTCAGCTGGAGGGTTGTAATAGTATATTACGAACAATATGTAGGTGCTACCAGCACTAACTTATATTTAATTAAAGTTTTTTCTACAACAAAAAAAAAAAAACAAAATTTAGTTGAGAGAAAATTCAAATTTGAAATTAAATTTAAAAACTTGAATTCAAAAATCAAATTCAAACCATAACAGATCCGTTATGGTTTTTCAATGGAAGATCTTTTTGTGATTTGAAGTCCAGTGAAGGACTTCTTCTATTGAGGAACTCCTCTTTGTGGGAAAGAAAATCTTTGGTTGTTAATCTGTGGCAAGCTTGGTGAGCTTTGATCCTTCTCATAACTCTTCAATGTGGTGTGAAAGAAATTGGAAGCATGATAATCCAAGATGCATGCAATCGATGGTGATAAATGCAGTGGTAATAGAGATTGAAAATTTTTTATTGCTGTCCAAAATCAATTAAAACAACTATTCCAAGTCAGGAAGAATAAGGGAAGTGAGAAAGCTATATGGCTGCTCTCTTGGAAATCCCAGGTGGTCGAAGGCCAAAAAGACCTTCCATCCAATTCCGAATTGATACAAACCCAACAACAGAAAGCTCTTGATAATCATCCCAACTTCAAAGGGAAAAAGGATCTCTTTATTTATAAGAATAAAATAACACTATAATAGTTAATGACTACCAGAATAAAATCCAGGCATTACAACAAATACATAGAAGAAAAATAATATTGAAGAACCAATTTCCAAAGATATCCAAGGTAGTGAATCAAGCTTCTCCATTGGAATTGGTATCATCGAGGAAAGGATAATCAACGTAATCAAGAACAGGGTCCTGTATATAAGATGTCTCTCAAATAAACTTGTTTAGTGGAACATTAAGCGCAGCAAATCAGGATTTGCCAGGAACAAATGACCATAAGCAACAAGATCTGTATAACCTGTGGCAATAGCTGTGTTACCTGGCCTCTTCTCTATCATAACCACCAACAACAATAAAAGTACCGTTGAAAGCCTTTCTCATGGGTAGAAGAAGACTGTGAGGAACTACATGTTTTTCTCCAGAAGTTATCATCCTTGGCTCAACCACATGGCAATAAGCAAGTCCAAATTTGCTTAGTTGTTGAGCTATGTAAAGACCTAAAGCTTATGGGTTTGAGCCTCCACACTCTTTGTAACCAACAAAGGGAGAAAGCCTTATTCCAACTCTCTCAGCTCCAATTTCATTCACTACTGCTTCAACTACTTCTATTGGGAACCCGCAACTATTTTTAAGGCTTCCACCATATTGATTGGTTTTGTCATTTTCTTCATCCTTCATGATGTGTTCAAGTATCCATGTGCCCCCATGGATTTCAACTCCATCAAACCTTGCAGCCAAAAGTTATTCTTTGTTAATAAAAATATTTACAATTGCAACTTTAATTTGTATCTGGATTTGTTGCTAATTTTAGATCAAGTTCACCCAATTCTGACCTACTTCCATAGCATTCCTTGCAGCATTTCTAAATTCATTGATAAAATGAGGAATCTCCTCAGTTTTTATCCGGTGGGAAAGTGGAAGTGTGAACTCTGCTACATCGACACCATTGGCACGAATGATTGACTTCAACAGTTTTTTTTTTTTGTATAATCATTCATCATCTTAGTCGCAATTGTTCGCATCTTCCGTCGAGATGGATAAAAGAGGAAGACATCTCCAGTTTAGGTTTATAATTATGTTTTATATGATTTTGAAAAAGTAAGAAATAATGACCTGTTTGTTTAATCAAACCAGTCCATTATTCAGACGAAACTGAATATTTGAGAAATATTGGCTTAAAGCCAGTGGCTGAAACCAATGGTTGGACTTTAGTTGCAGACACGTGGCGGCCATCAGAGTGCCCGCTGGATGGCCGATCGGTTTCAGGCCGCGGATTTTGCTTGGGAGCAGTGCCTACGTGGCACTGCTCCAAGCAGCCAAGGGTTGGATTTTAATTTTGATTTTTAGATTAAATCTCCACCATCTATTATTAACATGTGCATTAAACCTCAACTTAAGTGAGAATAAACCGTTTTCTTTAAGCGAACCGAACCATCTGTGGTTCAACTCAAACCTGTATTTCCATAATTTTGATTGCATTAGAACGTCAGCCATTTTGGCCCAAAGCTACGCTCCGGCGACTGACGAAACAAGCTGCTCCAGCGACGGTGAAACATGTGGAGTTTGTCTGATCATTCCGAAACAAAGACGATGATGTGTGCTACCATTAGGTTTGGGGATCTTCACATTCATCGCTTCAATCCTCTGTTCTGCTGCTTCTTCTTTTTATCAGTAAAGGATATCTCCTGAAGAAAAATACGTAAAAGATCTCGTCGGGGAGACAAATCTGACATTGAAGCTAGTAGCCACAGGGGATTTGGAAATTTCATTGGTTGCTGAACAGAAATATGTTAACTCCAGTTTGATTTTCTGATGGATGAAGTCTCTTGGTTTCTGATGGGATTTATCGAATATGGATTACCCATCGGATTTTGCTAAACTTTGCGACAATAAAGAAGATCTGCCAATTAGCAGAATACAGAGTAGGTTGATTTGGGGAAAACATCCATATCAATTCAGAAATATCTATAGGTTGCTTCCGAAGCTTGTTTGGTGCAAGATCCCAATGCCTCCTCATCTTCACTGGCATCTTTTCCATCGTGATGACCTGATCAGCTGGTCTTCTGATGATCCTTTTCATCTCCAAGAAAATGCAGAGAAAGAGAGCCAAAACAACTATGGCCATGGTTGGAATGGTGAGTCCAAAGATCAATTTGTTAGATGAGTCCACCCAATGACCCAAGGTGAAGAGATGGCGATGCTGGTGGGATCTTCAGGATGGAGAAGCTTCCATTGAGGAAAGGAAGAAGATGGGCTCTGCATTCAGAAATTAGAAAACCTAATAGCAGCACACATCATCGTTTTTGTTTCGGAATGATCAGACAAACTCGACATGTTTCACCGTCGCCGAAGCAACTTGTTTCGTCAGTCGCCGGAGCGTAGCTTTGGGCCAAAATGGCTGACCGTTCTAATACAATCAAAATTATGGAAATACAGATTTGAGTTGAACCACAGATGGTTCGGTTCGCTTAAAGAAAACGGTTTATTCTCACTTAAGTTGAGGTTTGATGCACATGTTAATAATAGATGGTGGAGATTTAATCTAAAAATCAAAATTAAAATCCAACCCTTGGCTGCTTGGAGCAGTGCCACGTAGGCACTGCTCCCAAGCAAAATCCTCAGGCCGCAAAGATTAAATCCCCACTCGAGGCCAAGTACACCCCGGTGTGCTTTGCTGATGACGTTTTTGTTTTGTTTGGGAAAGCTTCTCACACGAATGGCCATGGGACCTGCTTTTCCAACCTTTTCTCTTGGTTCCAACTTTTGACAGGCTTATCTGTTAGCTTGCAAAAGTCCACTTTATTTTTTGTTGCTTGTCTGCCGATCTCTTGCCAATCACTTTCTCTTGAGGGTCTCGTTGTCATCTTCTTCTCTTCGTCCTCAGGATTTTCAAGCTCTTTTCATCAAGGTGGATGCTCGTTTAAACTCGCGCCGCGCCTCTTTGTCTTTCTTATGCTAGCCGTTGTGAATCCATGCTTGTGCCTCCTTCAATCTGTTATTCAGGGTCAACTGCTTTATTGGCTGGCTATTTGTTTGCAATCCAATCTGTTTCCTCCAGCGTCTAGAGCGCAGCGTGAAGCATTTCTGTGGTTTCGAAAACAATGACTCTGGTTCATACAAGGTTTCCTGGGATCAAGTGTGTCGGCCTAAAGGTGAGGGCGGGTTGGGTCTTCGTCGGTTGGGAGTGTGGAATTCAACTGCCGTCACTTTTGGAATCTCTGTAGTGATAGTTCTTCTCTATGGATTCGTTTTGTCAAGTCACGTTGGCTTCACCGCACTTTGATTTGGAGCACTGTAACTGCACCTGTTCACTGCTGTCACACTCTTAGGGCAATTCTCAATCTTCGGGATTGTGCTGAGCTGTTGGTTCGGAATTTCATTTATAATGGGTTTACCACGTCATTATGTCGGGCCCCTACCTTCCTCTAGGGTGTTTGGATAGGATAAGGACAACCGCTCCACCATCCCTGCGTTAGGCCGTTCTGAAACTGATACAGTAGCGGTTTTGCTAACAACTGATGGTGGTTTGACGACTGGCCTACAGAACTCAAAGTTTCTTGCGCAGGCTGGGGCAACGGCTCCATCGAGCAGTCACCACAGGCCAGTTTGTTTGGCATAACAGGACCTAGTCTATAACGTTGGGTTTCTTCTCACTCTGACATCTTTATCTCTAGTCGTTGGGCGGAGATTCAGGCAACTCCTATTTATCACTCGTTGACAGTAGACATTCCTGTTTGGCGCCATAAAAGTCACGTCGTTTTACCATGCGTTCTGCTTATCACAATTTGCGAACCCCTGCTACTGCCACGGAATGGGCTCCTCTCATGGTTTCCTGCTCATCAACCACTGTTCTCTTCCATGCATGGTTGGCTCGTAAAGAACGTCTTCAAACTCGCGTTTATCTTCTCCGTCGAGGCCTGCAAGTTTCAATTGAATGTCCACGGCGTCGGAGACAGTATCTCGATCACTTGTTTTTCTGCTGCCCTTTCTCCGCGATGAAGCTCTGGAGGATGACGTTCTTGTTAGTCATTCCACAAGGTATTAATCTTCTTGATCTTTTGCTAATTGCTTTGTAATCTTCTTCGAGATTTTCTAATTATCTCCTTGTCTTTTTAGGAATGCTATGTTGAGCTTTTATCAACACATGGAGGCATTGAGCCGAGTTGGTCACAATGGCTCCTTGCTGCAGACCTGTGAAGAGAATTTGTCAAAGGCCAATTCTGAAGTAAACAGGCTGAAGAAGGCAGCCGAAGAGCTGAAGGAGAAGCATGATGAGGGGCTGAATTCCTTAAGGAAGGAACTTGAATCGTCAAATGTTCGTGCCCATGCTGTTGAACGTGAGGCCAGGAAGCATAAAAAGGAGGCTATTGCCTTTGGCGAGAGCCTCGAGCTTAAGTCCTTGGATAATGAGCGCCTATCGAAAATGGCAGTTCCTAGCGAACCCGAACATATCAAGCCATATCTTCGGAGGAAATGCATCTGGAAATATCTGAACAGCGTCCCCTTTACCAAATTGATGGGCCACGTCAACCTTCAAGCTTATCGAGCGGGGCAAAATGACGTCTGGGAAAAGATCCTTGAATCTAACCCTTCCTTTGATACAACTCCCTTTCGAGAGGTGTCGCAAAGAAATCTTCGGGAAGTTTAAGTTGGCTTTCCCGGATTGGGTTTTGGAAGAGGAGGATCCTATTCCAGCGGACCCAAATATTGAGGAGTATCTTGTTGATTCACCGCCTCTTCCCGAAGAACCTTCACAGCCTGCTTTGGAAAGAGATCCTGATAAAGATTCCTCGGTTAATAATGAAGAAGAAACATAGGAAACCATTTCCCATATGTATATATTTTTTTGTAAGGGTTGGCCCTCCACGTTCTTAATGAAATAGAAATCAATATTTTTTCTCGAACTCTTCCAATGATTGCCTTAATGCTTCTTCATCTCATATCCCAAAATATCGTCTTTAGGTCAAGACGTAAATGATATAAGTTAATCTTGCAGAGCAACTTGTACCTTAACTGGAGATAATGTTCGGGATATCACAGAGATGTGCTCAGGAGAGATGAGTTCATTTTCCTTTGAACATTTACTCCCAACCGTTCCTCTATTTATTGCGAAGTCCAAACGTTCTCTTGCATTCGTATGCCAATCACTTCTCCCAAGGAGTTAGAAATACTTCATGTGGTGCGATGGTTGGTAGTATCCTAGTATCAGGTGAATATTGTTCCACGTGGAAGCTTTGATCAGCCTTCGAATTTTGAATTTGAAGCGTCGTTATCCCCTGACCGTTGATCCTTCGTTTTGAGGAGTTTGAAGCGTCTCTTCGATCCTGTCCCTTGATTACCTTGGGGTTTCAACCATAGCATCACACCTTGAGGCTATTTAAGCCCCTCTAAGGTACTTCACCCTTATCTTGCTATCTGGCAAATTATTTCTGTCGATAGATTTGCAAAACGACATTCCGTCTTCTTTTGCTCTATACTTACCCTTGTCCTTCAACACCATCTTTGATCAGAAGTTGAAAAAGTAAGTCTTTTGCTCCATTTTTGTCACGAATCTTCATCTCTTCTTCTCCCTGAGTAAACTCCACAGTATTCATACTTTGGGTTTACTTATGATGGAAGTTCTGAACTGTTCATGCTTAACAGTGACCTAGGGTTTCCCCTTTTTCTGTATGTTGTAGGATCTTCGTACTAACACTACTTTTTTGTATTTGCAGTGCCACCTAGAATTGAATTGAGCTTTATTAAGGCGAATTCCGGTAAGAAAACTGCCCCAGTACCGACGAAGGTTGCTTCCTGTGAGGCGATTGCATCTGGTGAATCTTTTAAACGTAAGGAGACTGCTGTTGGTGAATCTTCAAATCAGATTCCCACAATTTCTACTGATGTTTCTCCTAAGCTCCCTCTGCCTGAAGAAGCTGTTCGGTCTTCCAAGGAGGATGTGGCTCCCTCCGTCATTGTTTGTACTGTTGATGCCCCAGCTAGAGAAACTGTTCGGGATCTCCTGATGAAGACCCTTCGGACATCTGAGGCAACTATGTTGGCATCTGATGAAGGTGCGGTCCCTGCAGGTGCTGCTTCTATTTCCAACTCTAAGGCTTGTTTGGCATCCTCCTCCTTCCCTTCTCTGGAGCTGGAGGATTTTTCCACCAGGAAGCGCCCTAGGTTGGCGGATGATGCAGTTCATCCTTCTCTTGATGTAGCTCATCCTTCTTGTTCTTTGAGGAAGTCTAACTTGGTGTCAAGCGAGTTTGACAAGGCACTGGAGTGGTGCACTGCTGTTCAAATGCCTGCCAAGAGCAAAGTCCTCTCCACCATTCCAGACAGTGACTTTATGAAGTCATTGGTGATGTAAGTTTTTCTTCATTTCCTTTTTGTTTTGAAGATTTTTCTTTTGCTCATGACTAATTCGGAAGTTGTTGCAGGAGTCTTACTGGTAACTTCCACAACCAAGTGGAAGCAGCCTCTAGACTCAATAGACTGAGTGATGAAGTTTCTAAGCTTCGGGAAGACTCCAAAGCCAAAGATGCAGAAATTGCTCGTCTTGGAAACTTAGCTTGGGAGGTTGCAAGGGAGAAGAATTCCATTATCGAATGTCTCCATTCGGATTTGGATGATGCCAGGGAGAAGATTCGGCGGCTGGAACTAGAAGCAGAAAGGTTAGGGGCGAAAGGATCTGAGGTGTTACCCCAAAGGCAAGTTGTTATTCCTTTGCCCGAATCCCTTCCAACTGATGTTCGCAGAGCTTGCATCTTCAAGTATTTGCACAGTAAGCCTTTTGTTGACATGCTGAACCCTTATAACTTGCAGGCATACCGGGATGGCGAAAACGAAGTATGAGAATCAATATTAAGGAGAGATCCTTATTTCAACACGACTCCCTACAGCGCCAATTGTCATCTTGAAGTGTTTGCAAAGCTGGGTCTTCCTCTTCTTGACTAGACCAAGGATACGATCGACCTTCCACCTCCAGATCCGGATATCATGCACTATCTCGATGATTCCTCTCCTTATGCTCCTCTCCAAGGATTCAATTATGAAGAGCTTGCCTTGAACGCAGGTTTGATCAAAGATCAGGCTTCTTCCGGTCAAGCTGGATAAAGAGTATCGAATTGCAGAGGATTTTGTACTTGCAGAATGCTTCACAATCCTTAAGGGAAAAAACAAATGATAATATATGTTTTCCCGCCCCGTTCTTCTTCTTCTTCTTCTTCTCCCTGAATCCGTGTTGCTTCTTGACTCTGTATTACTTCTGGCAAAGCTCCTTCGATCTTGTTTAACTTCTTGATGATATCTTTCTTTTTTGACCGAGCGAAGATTGTACCCCAACACTTGTTGTCTCATATGTATGCTTGATGTAAAGGTTGGGCTCTTCTGGTTGTTTAAAGAAATAAAGAATTAAACTTCATCTTTGAACTTTGCCAATCACTTGAGTCATTTTTGCAGTAGGTCTTATAATGCCTTTACTTAGAGATTTCCGTAGAAATTCAATAAGTCTGAGAAGGAACTCACTCGGGTTTTAAACCGATGCCTTGTCGAAGGACCCACACGGGTTTTAAACCGATGCCTTTACTTAAGGCTTTCTGGAGAAATTCAATAAGTCTGAGAAGGAACTCACTTGGGTTGTAAACCGATGCCTTTACTTAAGGATTTCCTGAGAAATTCAATAAGTCTGAGAAGGAACTCACTCGGGTTTTAAACCGATGCCTTGTAGAAGGACCCACACGGGTTTTAAACCGATGCCTTTACTTAAGGATTTCCGGAGAAATTCAATAAGTCTGAGAAGGAACTCACTCGGGTTTTAAACCGATGCCTTGTAGAAGGACCCACACGGGTTTTAAACCGATGCCTTTTGATTTTGTCGCTGGATCTGTTCCTCGAATGTGTTGTATGATGCCCCCAATCAAAAGACAGTATGTTAAAAACTGAAAATTGTATTGATTGAGTTTGAAATTTGTTACATCGTGAACGAAAATGATAATCTTCAGGGATAATATTTTTTCAGATGCCTGGCATTCCACGAAGGATCCAACTCTTTCTGGGTTGTCAAGTTCTTTAGCTTGTAAGCCCCCGAACCGACTGGTTTGATAATCATATATGGTCCTTCCCATGAAGGGTCCAATTTCCTCTGATGGCGTGGATCTGAATCTGAGGTATTTCTCAATACCATTTCTCCTGTTGAGTACCGACAGTTCTTTACTCGGGAATTATAATGTTGAGTTCGTGCTATTGCTTCTGCATGAACCTCATCCAATAAATCAAGGCTATCAAGTAGTCCTTGTTCATTCGCTTTTTCTTCGAATTCTCTATCCCATAGTGTTCCAGCCATTACTTTCACAGGTGCCAATGCCTCAGATCCGTATGCCAGTTTAAAAGGAGATTCTCCTGTAGGTGTCCGCATCGTAGTTCGGTAGGCCCACAGTACATTCTGCAATTCTTCGACCCACAAGGTTTTATCAGCTTCAAGTCTTCTCTTTATTCCTTCAAGTAGTGTTCGGTTTGTAACCTCTACCTGACCATTGCTTTGGGGGTATGCCACTGATGACATACGATGCTCGATCAAATAAGTTCCACAGAATTGTTCATACTGTGGACAGTCGAATTGAGTGCCATGATCGGTAACGATTATTTTTGGCATTCTGAATCGGTATATAATTGACTCGAGCAGGAATTTCTCCACCTTTTTTTTCAGTGATGGTTGCCAATGCGCTAGCCTGGACCCATTGTTGAAGTAATCGATTGCCACTATAAGATACTCTCTTCCGCTCGACGCCTTGGTGAATTTGCCCATGATATCGATTCCCCACATCACGAAAGGGATGGGATCTAAAATCAAAGTCATGGTTTCAGCTGGGCGTTTAGATACCGTAGCATGGATTTGACAGTTGCTACATCGGCGAACGTATTCCATAGCAGCTTGTTGGAGCTTAGGCCAGTATAATCCAAGCCTCAGAATTTTGTGTGCCAAGGCTCGACCACGCAAGTGAGCACCACAAATTCCTTCATGCACCTCAGCCAGGGCTGACTCCGATCCCTCGGGACCCAAACATCTCAGGAGGGGTCCAGAGTAAGATCTTCTGTACAGCCTCCCATTCTACATAATGAATCGTGCGGATCGTAATTTGATTAATCTCGCCTCTTTCGGATCCTCTGGTAATTTATCATCTCTCAGATATTCAACTATTGGATCCATCCAGCAACACTCCGCTTCAATATAGGAAATTTCCTTCTCGTGATAACTTGGAAATGTTATCTCTTCGATGTAGACCAAAGGGTCTAAATTCTTTTCTTTGGCATTGGCTAATCGGGATAGCTCATCTGCCATTGTATTTTCTTTTGTTGGAATCTGACATACTTTCAGATTCCTAAACTCTTTTGCAATACTTGCACAATTTCTTGATATTTCTGTAACCGGGGTTCCTTAACACCATATTCCCCCTGTACTTGGTTGACAATAAGCTGAGAGTCACTATAAATAGTTACGTCTGCTATTGCCAAAGCTTTTGACAATCTAAGTCCAGCTATTAGGGCTTCGTACTCCGCCTCATTATTACTTGCTTCGAATGCAAATCTTAGCGCATACCGAATAATAAATCCTGCTGGACTCTTCAGGAGAATTCCAACTCTTGCTCCATCTTTGTTACTAGAACCATCCACATATACTTCCCACATTGTCGGGATAGTGAGCTCGGTAACTTCTTCCATGGGTGCAGTAGTCTCTACTCCAAAGTTGGCTAGTGCTTGAGCTTTGATTGCCGTTCGAGGCTTAAAGCTTACTTGGAACTCACTGAGTTCAACCGACCATGCCACCATTCTTCCAGATAAATTAGGTTTACGAAGAACTTTACTAAGAGGAAAAGTAGTAAATACCTTGATGGAATGAGCTTGAAAATATGGCCATAGTTTTCTAGCTGCTATCATAAGAGCTAGAGCCTGCTTCTCGATCTGAAAATATCGTGTTTCCGCGTCCAATAGTACGTGACTGACATAATAATTGGCCATTGTTTCTTGTCCTTTTCCCGAACAAGAACTGCACTGACCGCCAAAGGGGATGCTACTAAATATAGCTGCAATACTTCTCCCTTCTCAGGTCGAGATAATAGCGGTGGTCTTCCTAGTGTCTCCTTTAGTTCCTCGAAAGCTTTTTGACATTCTTCAGTCCATTTTGCCTCCTTGCTTACCCTCAAATCTTTGAGAGCCTTGAAAAAAGGTAGACATTTTTCTCCTGATTGTGAGATGAAACGGTTCAAAGCGGCTACTCTCCTTGTCAAGCATTGTACATCCCGAACTGTTTTGGGGGCCTCCATGTCAATCAAGGCTTGTATTTTGCTGGATTAGCCTCAATACCCCTTTGTGATACCATGAAGCCCAAGAATTTGCCCGACGAGACTCCAAAGGCGCACTTCTCCGGATTCAGCTTCATCTGGTATTTTCGTAGTACCGAAAATACCTCTGTTAAATCTTCAATATGTTTTGTTCTTGCAATGCTCTTTACCAGCATATCGTCGACATAAGCTTCGACATTTTTCCCGATCAAATCCTTGAATATTTTGTTTATGGCCCTTTGGTAAGTAGCCCCTGCATTCTTCAGGCCGAATGGCATGACTTTATAATAAAAACTTTCACGATCAGTCATGAAAGCCGTAAACTTTTCATCCTCCCTACTCATGAGGATTTGATTATACCCTGAGTAAGCATCCATGAAACTCAAGGTTTCATATCCTGCAGTTGCATCTATCAGCAAATCAATCCTAGGCAACGGGTAACAATCTTTAGGGCAAGCCTTGTTGAGGTCTGTGTAATCTGTACACATTCTCCACTTCCCGTTTGCCTTTTTGACCATCACGACGTTGGCCAGCCATATGGGGCATTCAATTGGTTCGATGAAACTAGAACTCTTCAGATTCTCGACTTCGCCCCGAATGGCTTCATATTTTTCCATGGAGAAATTTCTCCTTCGTTAGATAACTGGTTTCACTTTGGGATCTATCTAAAGTTTGTGTTCTGCAACTTGCCTATCTATTCCTGGCATATCATCTGCAGACCACGCGAACACGTCACTATTTTGTTGAAGAAAAGACTTCAACTCCCCTTTGAATTCTTCCAGCTGCTCAGACCCGATATAAGTAACTCTTTTTTCATCACCGGGATACAACTGGATTTGCTCTAGTTTTTCTACTGGCTCGGGCCTTTGCATTTCTGCTTCATCCTGATCATCTCGCACTTCAATCGGTAACGCCGTTATCTTTCTCGACCCTTCCTTATCTTTTAAATATGCAACATAACATTGCCGAGAAATTTTCTGGTCAGATGAAACTTGACCGACTCCCATCTCAGTTGGGAACTTTATCTTAAGGTGTTTCGTTGATATGATAGCACCTAATTTTGACAACGATGGTCTCCCAAGAATTACATTGTAAGCAGGGAGATCTCGAACCACCAAGAAATTTACCCGAACGGTTGTTTCCTTGGGGAAGCTTCCAATTGATAGGTCCAATTGGACCGATCCTTCCGCAACTGTAGATGATCCTGCAAAGCCATACAGATGTGTGGATGATGGCTCCATCAAGTCTTCACCCACCTTAAGTTTTTGATAGGCTGCATAAGATAAAAGATTTGCAGCAGATCCGGTGTCAACTAACCCCCTGTGTACTTCTCTGCGCGCAATCTCTACCTTGATGACTATAGCATCATCATGAGGCAGACAAATGCCTCTCTCATCTTCTTCTCCAAAGGTGATCAAACCCTCACCATTTGGTCTCTTACGTTTCTGCGTCTCTCCAGTTTCAACAAATTTTGATTTTGCTTTCAGCCTCTGGAGTGATTCAGGCTCGGGACCTCCAAAGATTGTAAGGATCGGTGATCGAGTAGCATCAATTACCTCCTTACCCTTCTTAGATTTTGGAGCCTCTGCCGGTTGATCTGGGCTAACCGATCGGTCCCTTTTGGGTCCCGCATCACATGGTTCCTCTCGCCTTCTATTGACGAAACTAGAAAAATGTCCTTGGGATATCAATCTCTCGATATCTGCCTTTAAATGTCTACAATCATTGGTATAATGACCGTAATCTTTATGGAAATGGCAATATTTTTCTCGATCCTACTCCCCTGGTTTTGTAGGAAGCTTTGGAGGCCACTTCAAGATATTCCGCTTCTTGATAATATTCAGAATATCAGCCCGAGGAGTATTTAATGGAGTATACTCATTTTTGTCAAGAGATCTCTGCCACCACGCCTGATAAGGCTTTCCAACTCGATCTCGAATATTCTGTTTTGGCTTCTGCTTATTCTCAGGAACCTTTGGTTCTTTTGCGGAGGCTTTATTGTCTCCCTGGCATGCATCCAAGATCTCCGTGACTTCTGCTTGCTTTTGGCATCTCTGTACCAACTCAGCATAAGTTGTAGGCATATCTTGAAGTAATAACTCCAAGAGTCTTCGATTAGTGAGTCCAGTGAACAAAGCAGTTTTAGCTACTTGCTCATCTATATTCTCTATCTCCATTGTAACCCTATTGAATATTTTCAGATATTCCCAAATTGATTCATTCTTCCCTTGTCTAATAGTAAATAAGGTTTCTTCGGTCTTCTTGATTTGAATTCCACTCTGGAACCGCCCTATGGATTTGCGTGCCAACTCGTCGAAATTCACTATCCTTCCCGATGGGAGGTTCGAGAACCATTTCTGTGCCGCTCCAGTTAAAGATGAACCAAAGACCCTGCAGAGAATTTCATCAGAATTACCTGCGACTGCCATAGTTTGCTGATAATAACCGATGTGGGCCGTAGGATCTCCAGAGCCGTCGAATGTAGAAAAAGTTGGTAGACGGAAATTGTGAGGAAACTGATATTCGACAATGGGTTCGGCAAACGGAGTCTTTCGAATAACTGAATAGATATCATCAATTATCCTACCTTTCGCCAATTGCCCGAGCTTTTGATTGATATTAGCCAGTTCCTGACCAATATGTGTCGATCGATCTTCGGTAACACGATCATGACCTCGAACAACGTAATCATTATCACGAACAGCGCGATCATCTCGAACAGCACGATCATCGCGAACAACACGATCATCTCGAACAACACGATCATTGCGAACATCACGATCATCACGAGCAGCACGTCTAATAGTTGGTGAGTGAGTTCTTACTCCTGTAACCAACCTTGTATTTGAATCAGTTGTATTTCCTTGTGGTCCGTCGAACCGATCATCACGCCTAGGGAGATTTTCAGCTCTCCTAGGTATTCGGTCGCCTTCACGGAAGTTTTGACCGACATTTTGTTCGTCAATCAATCTCCGGTCTCGCTGTGATGCGCACCTTCTTGCATCACGACGATCGGGCTTTGGTGGCACCACCACCTGCCTGTTCAGTGCACGGAGTGCCTGACTTACATCTAGCATCTGGAGTTTCAGTTGATCCAGTTGATGCTGGAGTGAATATGGAGGACTATTACCTCCTTGACCGCCATCTACTTCGAGTGGTCGACTTCCCTGAGGAATATCTGGATTGTTTACTCCGGGAATTTGGACGCTAGCATCTCGCTGTGCAGTAGCTGCTGCTGCTGCCGCTGATCTAGTCACCATAGCTTTCTGAAACGATTCCCATAGACGGCGCCAAATGATGCGTCCAAAATCTGCTCAGCCCATAGATCTCCTGAAAATGACCTACAAAACAAAGAGTCAGATGTGGCCCGACCGCTGGGGTCGGGAGTCCACCTCCGAAGGCTAAGTTAGTTGATGAACTTAATCACAAACGGCTCTGCTAGAACACAGAGCTAAGGAATGAATAATTGGAATACGATTCAGATAGTAAGCATCTAGGTGTTCACGTCCAAGTGTGTCTGTGTCTTTCCATGTGGGGAGGTGATGTTTATATAGAGTGTACCTTCGAATCTTCTTCGTTGGATGTATTTGAGCCTTATTTGGATAATCGTTGGATCTCAATAGATAGATCCGTTGAGTGATAGACTTCTACTAGTTTGGACTAGTAGAGGACTCCTAGGATAACTCGATCGTTATCTCATGGTTATCCTTTTGAAAGCGATAAGTGACAGCCGCTGAATTCTGCCTGCCGTCATTAGGTTAATTAACCTCCTCCATAAGTATTGGATTAGGGCGTGCTTGTGGCTGATTTAGTTTTCTTCCTCAGCAAGCTACCTCCTGAACCCGGCTCGCTCGGAAATGAGTCGATTCCCTTCGTCTCGACCGGAGTCGAGGTCGAACCATGAATGAACCAAGTTCAATCATATTTTCTCCGTATCAGAGACTAAGCCATTTCAATAGTGTAAGACCTTCCTCACAATCAAATGAAATAGTAGAAATAGTAGAGAGAATAGATCAATGAAGTATAGGATTGAATACTAACCTTTTAGAAAAAGAATCAATGGAGGAACTTCTCTTGGATGCTTGGAATCAACATTGGGCTTGAAGAAGAGGCTCTAGGGTTCTTCTCACATTCTCCAAAAGTTAAGAGGCAAAGTGGTTCGGTTTAGTCTGAAATACATATAAATAGAACTTCAAAACCTAAAACTTCCAAAAGTAAATAATTTTGTTCGAGGCTTGCTTTGGTCAACTGCTTTGGTCATTTGGGTCGACCAAGGGGATTGACCAAGGCAGGGCCTTAAGTCAAAATTGTTGAATTTGGTTCCCAAAAGCCAAATTCACCACTTGGGTCCTCAACCAACTTAAGGAAGGGTCTTACCTGACTTCATAGGACCTTCTAAAGGTGTCAACACTGTACTCAAGGTCCATCTTCCAAGTCCATCTTCATTTAGGCTACATCTTCTTCCAAAATCATACAAGGTTTCCATAATGGGATCAATCTCCATTGGTTCTAGGTCAAAGTCAATGGGTTCAATAGAGAGGGTCCACAGTTGTCTTCTACCTTGACTTTGGGTCTTCGGACCTACAAAATATATTTTTCGGATTAGGGTAGGTGCGCGATTTCAAAGGAACGATCTATTGAGGAAGGAAGGGAGGTAGACACTAAAACCTTGTTCTCTTGGGGTCTAGCTCATAAGTTCAAAGGGATGGGTTGGGAGAATATTCTATACTTGGTCTCAGTGCTTTCCTTATCTGGTTAAGATGATCTATGCAAACCTAACTTTCACTAGGTTGGGGGAAACTTGAAAGCCATCTCCCATGTAAAAGGAATCTGTATTGAACTAGGTATTAAAGATCTAGCTTCCTGTTTTTATGTTTCAGTTGAAGAGCGTTGTATTTTTTGGGAACCTAAAAGGAAATTCAGCATCTGATTGATGTTGATACAACCTATAGGGATATTATGGTTAATTATACTAATGGCACCAATATTAAGGAAAAGCAGCTGAAACTTCTTCCCCACATTATTAGCCACATCATCCAATACAACATCCTCCCACGTAAGGGTCACCATGATTCTATTCATTCTTTTCAAGCTTATGTGACCCATTGTGTTAATAGTGTGATTCCTCTAAACCTGCCCTATATCATTCTCTGGTGGATGAAATATGTTTTAGCTACAAACAATCATGCTCTCCCCTATGATAGACTCCTAAGTTACATCTTTGTTGTATCTAGAGTTGATGTTGAGGATGAGGTGTGTCCCTTGAGCAATGATATTTGTATTTCTTTTAGTAATTTTCATTTTGGTGAAGAAGTGCTAGGTCATCAAAACCCTCCAAATGTAGGACCACATCCTTCAACAAATGAGGACCCATACGTCACAAAGTCTAAAATGTTAGCTTACAAGCACCATGTGGATGAAAGGTTTGCAAGTATAGATGATCAGTCGATGGTTCTGCATCGATACATGGAGCAAGTCTCTCATCACTTGAAGTCTTCCGGTGCCCCCAAGATCTCCATAACCTTCTAAGTAGCAATATGGTTGTTATCTGTTGATTTTTACATTTTGGTTGAAAATGTTATTTGTTGATTTCTACACTCTGAATGATTTGTACTTAACTTGAGAAGCTCTGAACTAAACTTTACAATCCCTTGTGTGAAACTGTGATTAGTAAATTTTGTGTGCTATATCTTTCAATTTTGTATTGTGAGAATGATTTTTGCATTCCAGTGTTGTATATCCTTCAATTCCATGTAGAATCAATGGATGATACAAAATTTACCTATGATCAAAGATGGATCTCAATGTCTATAGCTCACTATAAAGTTCAGCTTAGGATTATAAAAGCTCCAGGAATCCAAGTGTCTGGTGCAGATGCATTCCCATCCAAAGTATACTTCAATGGGTTGGAGTGTTGAATTCCCAAAGTTATTCCAAGTACAGGTGATCAGATGGTTGCAGATTGTGAATCTTATATTGATTTGGAAGGGAAAACTTCATAGGTTTGACCATGATTTGTCTTTCTGTCGACCTTGTGTTAAACATTGCATTACATGATATAGATGTTGGCTTGGAACAACCCCCAATGTAAATCTGCTAAACAATCCCAAAGGTAAATCATAAAGGATTGGAAGAACTAATTTTCACCAGAAATAGATTTTAATGAACAAGAAGGCACAATGGAGAGCGTACAAATTGCCAATGAATTTTGTGGACTTCAGCATGTCTGCCTAGCTAGATACTCGCATAGTTAGATCAAAGGGTGCATCCATAAGGTAGCATTTCTTTTATTGATCTTTTGTTGATTATGTGATTGCGGTATATGTATGGAAATGTTACCTTACTGAGTTCTTTAGAACTCTTCCTTGTGGATCTCTGTATTTTCTTCAAATGCCTTAATCTAAACAAGAGAAGTTCCCTATGCATTGGAGGACACCTCTGAAGAGATATTGGAGGCGTCAATGGGACATAGGTATGATCAACACAAAGCTTCGTATGTGTACATGGAGTGCTCTTACGGAACCCATTGATGAGAAGAGAGCTTTGGTCACTTGCCACATTGACAAGGGGATGAAGGAGGTTCTCATGACTTCTTTAATCTAGAGTTTTGAGATAGAGTACTTGTGAAATCCCTAAAAATATTAACCTTGTAACCAGACGTTTCAGATCCGTGAACCTGGAGTACTATTATAAGGCAAGTTCGAACCATTCGAGTTGAGCCCGAAAGTTCAAAAAATTGAACCTATATACTTGGATGAATTAGAAGAAGGCCTAGCCACCCTAATTGGTTTCAAGAGGAGTGAGAAATTCAGCCCAAAATGCATAATAAGTGAGGTTTTGGCATGCCACGGAAACCTATGCTAGAGGACTTCAATGCCAAATTAAAATATACCATTGATTAGGAAATGTTTAGAGGTTCCTACCCTCCGAAGCCCATCGGAATCGACATTCGTATGAGGAAGATACATGGCCGGTTGATTGGGCCAGTTGGTCGAATTGGACCAATTGCCCCATGCCCAAAAAGAGTAGTTTCGAGTTTTCACTCTTTGAAGCCCTATTTCTTTGATTTCTAACCTCATAAACAACGGTTTGAGTTGCTTGGAGGCTGAGCTCGTGGGAGAGAAGAAGAAGAAAGAGATTGAAGTGATTCTTGCTTGATTGAAGGTGTTGAAACACGAATCGGAAGGCTAATCGCTTGTTGATGTAAGTGTGTTCTACATAACCCCTCTTTCAAGTATTTTTCTTGGTTTTTGTGGATTGATTGAATGTATAGATGAAATTGGTGGGTTTCGTTGGAATAGAAGGCACACCACCCAGCCGGACCCCAGATACCCGGATGGATCCACACCAAGGATCAATGACCGAGGCCAGCCCCCACAACACGGAACACAACAGAACAATAACAAGGTAAAAACACAAACAAGTATCATGAATAAGATAAGATTAACAAATCGAGGCGGAATATAGATAATAATAGAGGTGATCAAAACAAAAGGGTGAGAAGGTGGGAGCCACCCCCGGAGAGAAAGAAGTAAACAGAGACATATCCAAGTGTCCGGAATAATCAAAAACAAGTTAAACAAGATCCAAGGTCCACAAAACACCGGGGAGGGGCACAGCAGGGCCTATACTAAGGTAGCTCCTCAACAGACGGATGAAGAAACCCACGCCGCCCCCGCACAACCATGGGGCAACCGGGGAAGAATCCTCCCGGCCCAAAACGGATCCCACCACGCCACCCGGAGGGGAGGGAACATAGTCCGCCCAAGGAGGTGCCATCGAACTCGGTCCGGAATGTAATCTAAAACATTGCACAAAAGGAAGAGTTCAAGAACTCGCAAGGAAGTATTCCATAATAGAAATCATACACATCAAAACATATAATAATGCAATGCGATATGGAACATATGATGCAGATATGAGCCTAACCATGAATGCTGGCCTAGGGTAGACAGCTTAAGTCAAGCACCGACCGGGTCATGCACCTCCCATCCAATCTGGGAATGCCGGGGAAGATCCGAAAGCACAAAAGCCGGGAAGGGGATCGGCACCACCCCACACACCATGGCAGCGGCGCAGCACAGAAGCCTAGCCCAATGCAAGCACTACCCGGCAAGTCGACGGAACGCCATCCGCCCCGACGATCCCGGTATCCTTCACACAGAGTCGCGAAATCCCGGAGGACTCACAACCCTAGGTCATCCACAAAGTAAACGGGAAGCTCTCACACCCTCACGGATTGGTACCGGCTGACGCCCGGAGCCCAAGTCTATCCATATGCAACCACCAAAAAGGCCCCCCTTCGGTATCCGTAGCAGGATGTCCCCACCGAATTGGCACCGGCCCAGAGCGCCCATCCAACCAACACACCACGGGGTTCGGCCAATGCCCTTCCGATTCGGGTCGACACAACAAGGATGAACCTAGCCACACAACTAGACAATCCATGTATGTCATCCAATAACCGGGAGAGGTCGATAGGCACCATCGGAGAACATCCCATACTACCCTCCGATGCCCAAGGACGAAGGCGGGACACCCCCAAACCCAAGTCAACGTAAGCAATCACACACCAACTCATCATCTCATGCATCCAATGCATATTCATAATAGTAATCAAATCATGATATTGAAACGAACATTATAAACATAAGCAAATCAAAATGATAAAGTAACACAACAAGAGTATAAAGATTTAAATGCTACGCTAACACAATGAGAGCTCATAATGATTGAAAGGAAATTAGGGATTTCATTCATTAAATAAAGCCGGCAATATTGATGACTATATGTTTATGGATATAACCATCCTTACCGGATGAAGATGATGAATTGAGAATACCAAGAATAGTCCAATAGAATTGTTAAGGCCCTAAACAAACACAATAATAAGTTAGAAAAGAAGTCGGAAGATCGGATGCAGGGCAAACGACCAAGGGCGCAACAACGGTCGAGGTATCGACCAAAGGATCGACCAAAAGCCGGGGTAGAATAGTGGATTGGGGATTGGTCCGAAATGAGTCTTCGATGGGATCAACCGAAACGGAGGCATACAACAACAGAGTAGGACACATAAACAAGGAATTAACCCAATCCAATGGTCAATAAAAGCCCCAATTGAGCTATCAAGTCAAGTGATAAACATCATGGCATGAGTTGGAATTGATTGCATTGATGAAGAATAGCATGCAATAGTTAGAGGAACAATAGAAAGATGGAATCATATGGCAAGTTAAACATGAACAAAACACCATAGCCAGGAACAAATGGCATGATGTTAATAGGTAAACATGGAATACATATGCTAGGCATGAGATATAAGCAACATCAAGAATAGCTAAGGAAACATGGATTGAACAGAGAGGCACGGAGGGGGGCAAGGGCGCACCACCAAAGCCACAAGGTGACAAAGAAAAGAGGAAAAGGAGGGTGAGAGGGAAGAGGAGTCAACCAGGGGAAGAGAAGACAAGAACAAGAAAACAAGGGATGAGGACCCCACACAACAAGGAGGCGGGAGCCCCCCAGCCCGGGAGAAAAGAGCAAAAGCCAGCGGGCAAAGAAAGGAACCAGGAAAAACGGGGAGGGGGCGGGAGGACGACCAAAGGACGAAAAAGAAACGGGACGGAGGGGAGGCCAGGAAAGGGGGTTCCCAAACGAAGAGTGAAAACGGTGGCGGGGCAGGCACAACCAAAACGCGGCCGCAAGAGCAAGGGGCATGCAAGCCAGGGCGCGCACAAACGAGGCCTCCCGGGGGCGGGTCCGGGCGGGTCAAGGTTAGTAGGGTGGTATGGCAATGTGTGTTCCAACTCCCTTTTGAAGCTCCAAAACCCCCCATTTGAATCGGCTTTGAAACAAGCTCGAAGTCGAGTGTTTTCACCTGCGGCCAAGGTCGGCAGTTGACTGGCTGGTCAACTAGGTGAGTGACCGGCTGAATCAACCGGCCTAGTGAGGCTGAGTTACTGCCCAGTCAACCCGAGTCCTATTGATGTCCAATTTGATTTCCAATTAAAACCTAATTTATCCCTTTTGTTTTCTAGGTTAATTGTGGGTTATTAACACTCTTTAATGGTGGAATTCTTGGGCTTTAGAGACTAATTTGTCACTTATACGTGGGGGACACATTTTCACATATCATGTAGTTAATTTGATTTCATTGCTTGTTATTTTATTGTGAGGGATACATTTTCATATATCATATAATTAACTTGATTGTATTGTTCGCTATTATATGGTGAGGGTAGGCATTTCATACATTGAGTATTCAATTTGATTATAATTCTTGTTATTATGAATGTGGAATATCCTTGTATGAATTGCGTGGGACTTTGCATGGATAAATGGTTTGGTGATATTTTATGTTTATATATTATTCAACTCATTTCAAATTATGGTTGTGAATGTGATGTGTTGGGAATTGGCTAATAATGCATTGCATGTATATTAACCCAGGGTTGTGGGTTCACCCACTGGCCCTAGTGCCTTCTTATTCATTTAGTCATTTATGTGCGTTATATGTAAGTGTTTAGATGCATGGGTAGAATACCCTTTTTATATGTTGCTACCCATTTGGCATGGTTATTGAAGTCGGGTGACCTGCGATAGCAGTGGCTGGGTCTATGGGAGTCCAACAAAGGTATCTAGTCCGTGAGGAGACATAGGCCCATTATTATCATGCAATGGTAAGGTTGCATAGGTGGGGGGTTTGGACTCGTGGTCGTCCAACAGAGGTAGCCTATCACATCTCCCCAGCTAGTACCCTATCTGAAATACCCGGAGGTGTGATCCACAACCCCAAAGATCAAGTCTCAACAATCATCCTCCCACATAGCACAATAGTATAATCAAGATCAAGAATAAATCAATGTATAAATGTAATTAATTGAATAATAAATAGTGGATCTCAGAAGGATCGCAAAACATAATCAGAGTGCAGAAAAATGCTACCAATATAATTAGAGTAAACAAAGTATGCGGAAAATAAACTCTATAGTCAAACGCAGAACTAGTAATGTATTACATCAGGAAGAATTAAAGAAGACTATTAAACACTCTAAGTACTACTCATAATAAATCTCCTTATTGAATAGAGTATGTCTAAACTCAAAAACTTCCATATCTAATATGGGATACTCTAGCTCCAGAATTAGACTAATAGTACGGTACGTGCAGTCATCACACCGACAATCTTCACTGTGATATTTGTAACTACCAGCACCTTGTACACAATGCAGGTCGTCACTCACCGAGGCTTCGTAGTCCTGGTTCTCAAAGTCATCAATACCTGCAGCAAAGTCCAACAAATATTGTCTCCGAAGGGTGAACTCAAAAAAACTCAGCAAGTAGTTCAAGTACAAATAATCATTACAATCAATATTCAAGAACAAAGCATGATGCAATATGATATGAAACAATTGGCAAGTATGCATCTAACTCTAACATATGCTAGTCTCTAGTGGTGGACATGCATTAAGATAGAACACCATATTCCTCTAGGTAGTCTAAGTCATGCTCCCTCAACAAGAGACGTCTATTGGGTTCTACAGTTGTTGGGTCAAGGCATCCATCTCAGACAATCACCATGGCTTGGGTTTAGGTCACCACTCTCTCACATTACCATTGGTATGAGTATTGGCACGTGTCAGGGTTATACCTAGCCCAATGCACGTCATCTACTGAGTCATATCAATCTCGAGGTTGAATACTTCCCTTCCTTGCCCTTGGCAATCCGTTTCAGTACCTTTCCCCCTAAAGTTGTCGTATCCTATGGCTCCAACCAACTCAGACTACAGACTCTTAACCCTATTGGTCATGTAAAATCCGGCCTTATCCTAACACTGACCCGGCTTGGCTTTTATACTGTTGCAGGTCCGAAGACCCGAAGTGGAGGTAGAAGAGACTTGTGGGCCCTCGTAGTTTAAGATTCAATGCTTGATCCAGAGCCTATGGACATTGACAATGATGCCCCTTACTTGAGCACATTGTCAGTGTTTAGTGAAAATCTGCACATCGAAGAAGATTGAATTAGTTGAAGCACCTATTGGACCCCCAAGATCAATCCGTAGGTATTTCTTGAAACTAGACTTGTTGATTGACTTGTAGGAGAAAACCCAACTCAATTCGGATCTGTCTGGTCTTCCAATTCCCTGTTCTAAGTTGTTGTCAAGCCTTGGTCGACTAGCAGTAATGATTTCGAAAAATTACAAAATTACTTCCCAGTTTGACCCTGCCTTTTTGGAACTTATGAATGAGGACCTAAACTAATCATTGGCACTCCAGAGCACGAGGTTGGACACTCTCTTGGGCTTTTCTTGGTGTTTGTGAAGATCCTTGACTCCAATCATTAGTCTTGCACCTCAATCATTAACTCAAGGTATGATTCCTCCTATTCTTCTTCTAATCTACTAATTATTCTATCAATTTATGATCTTAAAACCATGATTGAAGTGCTGCAACCTTGCAAACACTTAACCATGAGTTTCCCCCTTTCAATTCCATGATTATCACCCCACTCATGCTATGTTATGCTTCCATTAGGATTGCTTACATTTCATTGCTTTGATTCCTTTCATTTCAACCTATTCTTGATTCAAAACTAATATGTAGATGCATGTTAGGTCTAGATTATTATGAATTCTTGATTCTAACTTAATTCTTAACATTCACTTGATTGATTCCCATCATTCTTTACAATTTCAATCAATTCCAATTCGATTCTTGATATTTATCATATAGAACATAGGGCTTCGATTTGGGTATTTATAATTGGTCCGTTGGATCGTCATGAAATTTAGTGTGTAGTGTCCTCTTATTGTTATAATCATGCCCTCCAAATTTCGTGTTGATCGGAGCAACCGGAAGGTCAATTTAGGACCAAATCTTCAATTCTGCCCATTGTTAACAAGTCTTGGTCAACTGCCTTGGTCGACTGACAGCCGACCAAGCTAGTCAACCAAGAGATGGTAACATCCCTGTACTTAGTCGAATTGCATCGTTTGACCTCTGATTTGATTGTTTTCTTCTATGATGTTACTTGTATGTTGTCTAGGGTACCAACACTGACTTTTGGGACTATTCTTGGTGATCATTGATTTTATTTACGACTCTATTAAGGTAAGGATGGTCGTTAACTCAAGTACATTGATTATGTAAACAAGCTTATACTTGAGAACCCAGTAGATATATTTCCTATGTGTACTCCTTAACCATGCATGACTATTATATGCATTTTTATCAGTAATTGTATGTTATATGTCATTCGGAATATCATGTTTAATTATCCTTTATGATTATG
Organism: Hakea prostrata; assembly: GCF_041222555.1. Classification (NCBI taxonomy): domain Eukaryota; kingdom Viridiplantae; phylum Streptophyta; class Magnoliopsida; order Proteales; family Proteaceae; genus Hakea; species Hakea prostrata. Next base: position 7,378,046 of record NC_142609.1, read on the forward strand.
TATATGATTAATCATGTTATGACATGCCTTTAATTATATGATGAATTATTGATTTGATATGATATGATGAGATTGAGCTTGTGATTGACTACGTATGACTTGGGATTGGGAAGTGTCCTTCCGACACTTCTATCCTTGGACATCGGAGGGAATAGTATGGGATATTCTCCGAAGGTGTCCATCGACACTTTCTCGGGTTATTGGATGACATACATAGGATTGTCTAGGTGTATGGTTAGGATTATCCTTGTTGTATCAGACTCGAATCGGAAGGGTATTGAGACCGAACGACCCGTGGTAGGGTATGGTTGATGGGCGCTCAAGACCGGTAACCACTCCATGAGAGGACTTAAACCATACTGCGGATACCTAAAAGGGGCCATTTATTGGTAGGGTTGCAAATGGATAGACCTGGGCTCACGGGTGCTCAAGATCGGTAACCAACCGGTGAGAGGACGTGAGAGCTTCCCGTTTACCATTTGTGGATGACTAATAGGGTTGATGAGTCCGTAGTCCGAGTTGGTCGGTGCCATAGGATACGCTGACTCTAGTGTGAAGGATACGAAACCAAGTTGGTCGGTGCCATAGGGAAAGTATCCGGATCTGACATGATACGACTGAGTAGATGACTTGCATTGGGCTAGGCTTCACCGTGACATGCGCCAATACTTATACCAATGGTGATGTGAGAGAGTGGTGACTTAATCCCCAACCATGGTTTGATGAGGACCTTACCCAATTACCCCGGCAGACCCAAGATATCTTGTATGATTGAGGGGGAGTGACAGATGACCTAAAGAAGTATGGTGCTATGGCTTAAAGCATGTCTACTTTAGAGACTAGCATACTTAGGATTAGAATCATATATCATCATTGTCTCATATCATCTTGCATCATATTGTGATTTGTATCGAATGAATTGTGTATTATGAAACGACTTGCCTTGCTGAGTTCTTTTGAACTCATTACTTTCGTGCAATTTGTTAGATTATCCTGCAGGTGTAGAAGACTCTGATGGCGCACTCTACGACACGAGCTATGATCCCGCATACTACCCTTCGGGTGATGGCTACAATGAGAGTCAGGATTATTGTGCCGAGGAGGATTATGGTTTGTACCAGGGTTAGCCCCACCATGGTGAGGGAGCAGCCGCGCTGGGTTCACTTCATCCACACTTATGAAGAAACAATCATTAGGATAGAAGAAACTTTTGCGTAGTGCCCCATTTCCCTGGATTACTGTTAAAACACCCGGATATATTGTCTTTAACTCTTATGGATTTATTCTTAATTTTGGTTGTAACTGAGATTGATTAACCACTTTCCGCTATATTTGAAGGAGTGACTCCTGATCACTCTTTCCCTTTTGAGATTACTTTATGTGTAATTAATACTTGATAAATTCCGCACTCTAATTGATTATCTTTTCTTATTCACTTGACCTATTTATTACTTACTTTAAACATTGATTTTATTGTTCATGATTATGTTATTGTGTATGTGGGAGGCATGGCTGCTCGATCTTGATCTTCGGGCTGTGGATCACATCCCGGGTATGCCAGATAGGATATCGGATGGGTGGATGTGACAGGTCATCCACATATAATAAACGGGAAGCTCTCATGTCCTCTCATGGGTTGTCTACTGATCTTGAGCGCCGATAAGCCCAGGCTTATTATAATGCGGGCTTATCAATGAATGGCCCCCACAATGTGATTTGTGTCCTTTCATAGATGGGATGCAGTCTTGAGCACCCACAAATCCCCATTGCAGCCACTAGTCACCCTAACCTTAACCCGTAAACCTTGTTGTTTGTAGGTCCGAAGACCTGAAGTGAAGGAAGAAGGCAACTATGGGCCATCTTAGTGGAAGACATGGTGTTTGACCCAGAACCCATGGAAATTGATGATGGTGTTCCATACTTGAAAACCTTGGTAGTGTTGGAGAAGAAACTACACCTTGATGAAGAAGAGCTTAGTTGATGGACCTAAAGCCATTTTTGGACATGGTTTGAAGGCATTCCTCTATGCTAGGTAAGTCATATGTTGAGTTGGGTGAAGCTCATTTGATTTGGAAGAGGTTTGGGCCTTGAAGTCCTTGTTTTGGCCTTGTTGTCAGTCTCAGTCGACTAGGGGACATCCTAGCCAAACACCGCTAGATAAGCCCTAGGTATGAAACCCAGCCCTAACCTTGACCCGGAAACCCTGTTATTTGTAGGTCTACAACCCAAAGTAAAGCAAGAAGTCAGTTATGGGCCATCCCAGTGGAAGATTTGGTTGTTGGCTTAGAATCCATGAGAGTTGATGTCAGTGTTCCATTTATGAAAATTGCACCCTGATGAAGGTGGAATTAGTTGATAGACTTGGAGTACTCTCTGGCTTGGTTCAAAGGCATTTCTACCTACTTGGTAAGTCACTTGGTGCATGTGCAAAACCCCTTTATGTTTGGATTTGATCTGAGCCTTCATTTTCCTGTTTTGGACTTGCTGTCTTGATTGGTCGACTCATGGGCCAATCGACCAATCAATCGACCAATGAGATCTGATTTTGTTGATTAGGTCTTTGCTTGCTCTATTTAAGCCCAATCTCGAGTCTACTTCGTATTTTCTGCCTCCAAACTCTTTGGAATGTACCAGAGCCCTCTGCAGGTCATCTCCCTTGCAATCTTGGTGATTTTCTTGACGGATCTTCGTCATATCTCGTGCTTTTACACAAAAAGGTATGTGATCATCCTCTTCTATGTTTCATCTTTGATTTTTCATTACTTTTCTTTCCTTTTCTGATTGAGGATGGTAGAAGTGATGTTGTATCTCTATTGCAACTATCACTATACTCTTTCCCTCTCTTTCCTAAGTATCTAAAGCTTGATGGATGATCTTCATCAAGATCATCACTCGCTTTTGAAGGAAAACATGTATTCATTCACTTTCCTTATTTAGATTGATGTTCATCAATCTTAGATATATTTTCTTGAAGATCTATGCATGGTTTTCATGATTTCTTTATCACAATTAGTGATCCATCATCCTATTTGTTCTTGTCCATGATTTTTACTATGAATTCTTCAAGAACCATGATTGATCTAATTATGGTAACTTATTGTTTCCTAATCTGTGACTTGAAGACTTGGTATGATTAGAGTTTTGAAGTCCTCTATATACTAGTATACTGTCATAGTAATTTCCCCCTTGTTTGGTACCCTATTGAACCACCAAATTCGGTTTTATATTCTAAAATTTCTGATTTTGAAGGCCACTATCTCTGTTGGTCGACTCATTGGTCGACTGAGGTAGTAGACCAATCAATCGACCAATGAAGACAACTTCATATTTGGATTGTTTTGGATGTTGTTTTGATATCTTTCCTAAGATATTATATACACTTGTTTAGGACTTTCTTCCCAAGTTTAGTCAAGGTCTTAATTGATTCCCTAAGATCCTTTGCGAGTTATATACGGTAAGGATGGTTATTTCTTTAACTACATAGATTGCATGTTCTAATTTCTATATTTGAATCTTTGATTTAATTCCTTAATTAGATTCTTACACTGATATACTACTGATGCAATGACTTTGAATTACAGTAGCATTACTTGATCATGTCAATTGATTCATGTATGATTTACTTACCAATTATATGCAAGTTGGATGTTATTATTGATTTCTTTCCATATAAGAAGTTACCATATATGTGATATGATGGATTTATGTTTTTGAATGATTAAGTATGGTTTGGAAAGGAGAGGTGTCCTTTTGACACTTCTGTTCTTGGACAACTACGGGAATATTATGGGATGTTTCCGGAGATGCCTTATGGACACCTTCCTAAACTGTTGAATGACATATTTAGGGCTGTCTAGTAGTGTTTGGCTAGGATGTCCCATTATGTCAGACCCTAATCGGAGGGGTATTGAGACCATGAACGACCCATGGTAGCAATGGGGATTCATGGGCGCTCAAGACCGGTAACCAACCCGTGAGAGGACAGGAATCACATTGTGGGGGCCATTTATTGGTAGGGTTGCATATGGATAGACTTGGGCTCACGGGCGCTTAAGACTGGTAACTAACCCGTGAGGGGATGTGAGAGCTTCCCGTTTACCATATGTGAATGACCTATAAGGTTGATGAGTCTGTAGTCAGGGACTATGAGGACTCTAGTGTGAAGGATACCGGAAAGGATCGCTAGGGGCGAGGAATGGACGTATCTGGATCTGACTTGATGTAACTAAGTAGGAGACATGCATTTGGCTAGGCTTTGACCCTGACATGCACTAGTACTTAGACCAATGGTGATGTGAGAGAGTGGTGACTTAACCCCCAGCCATGGAATGTCCCAAGGGATGCCGGACCCACTACCAAAAGGTGTTGTGTGATGAGACCTTCCTAAAGAAATACGGTGCTATGACTTAAAGCATGTCTGCCAATAGAGACCAACATACATAGAGTTAGAATCATATTGCATCATGTGTTTCATATCATATAGCATTTTACTTTGCTTTGAAATCCTGCTATTTATGTTGTTATGGATTAACTGCCGTACTGGGTTTCTTTGAAACTCATTCCTTTTGTGCAATGTATTGTTAGATTTCTCTAGAGGTTCTGAGTATCATGACTGCTCATATGAAGAAGCGCAAGGAGAAGAGGCATATCTCCAGGAAGGTGATTGCGGTTATGACAATTACACTGAAGATTCCACGGGTGGTTATGCTACGTACGATGCTTAGTCCGACCATAGAGTGGAAGTGCCCTTGCTCCATTTTTGAGATTTATACTTATAGAGATGTTGTCTATAAGATTGAGAACAATTTAGTTACTTATTGTACCTGCTACTGGGATTAGTTTTCATTCCTTTTCCTTTTCTTTTTAGAACTACTTTTCCGCTGGTTGTAGAGTGGGATTCCGCCTCACTTTACTTATTGATTTAGATATTTTGATTGTCTTTCGTACTCTGATGATATATGATTTATTCCTTCCTTATTTGGATCTTTTGGATTATACTTTGTACATTGATTATTTATGTTCATGATTATGTTATTGTCTATGTGGGAGGTTGATTACCTCGATAATTGATCTTCAGGGCTATGGATCACACACTCGAGTATGCTAGGTAGGGTACTGGGTGGGTGGATGTGACACTAGGTATTACAACCAATAATCCGGGAAAGCGTCAAAGGGCACCATTGGAAATATCCCATACTATTCCCACTGATGTCCAAGGACAAAACCGTCAAAAAGATATTCCCCAATCCCAAATCATACCTAATCAATCACAATCCCAATTTAGTCATAACATACACAACTGATATTCCAACATATAGACAGATACATATAAACATGACCAATCGAATATGTAAATGACAAGGATAAGTATTCATAAATAATAATAAAATACATGAACAAGGTACTATTGTACTTGAAGTACTAACAACAGTAATATAATGCTAAGAAAAATACAAGAATGGTACTAAAATCTAAGAAATTCCCAAAATAGAAACTAAGATTCATGCAATCTATGTTAATATGCAAACAATTGTCTTTACCTTAATTAGATTCGAAGAAAATTTGGAGGAACAAGAGATCAAGTCCAAAGTTAGCAAATAAACCCTAGACAAGCATAGATACAACATTAGGAAAAAGCCCTAGAAGATTGGAGGTCAAACGGATCAAATCGGATGAAGAACACAATGCTGTCCATGCCGGCAGCCGTGGCTGCATGCGACCAACCCGCACGAATCAGTGAACAATACTCGTAGCCAAAAACTAAATCTTGGTCCAAAACTCATCCTCCGGGATTCGAAACACTCCAAAATTTCAAAGGAACCTTAGGAATAGTAATCTAAGACTATCTAGCAAAGATTAAACAACAAACAAGGATCAAAACTATGACTTTCTATTTTGAAAACATGACTTTCTATTTTGATCAAAAGCATGGTTTTCAATGAAAACAACCATGGATGCAAAGGAGAATGAATGATCATGTCAAGAGGATTATTAGCAATAGATCAGAGATCAAAACTATCATATAATCAGTCCTAATATGCTAGAGAAATCAAATTAAAAGAATGATCATGTCTTCATGAAGAAATCATAGAAACATGGCTAGAATCAAGTATGAAGACCATAGCATCAATAGAATGAATGGAGATTCATTCTAAATCATTAGAGATTGTAGAAGAGGTTTTTGCAAGGTTGCAATACCTTCTTCATAATCACAGTAGTAAGATTAGATCAATACAAAAGTAAATCAAAGAGAAACATAGAGATTACTAACCTTGAAGATGAACAAGAGATGAAGAACTTGAGATCTTGCAAGAGTTCTTCACAAACACCAAGGAGAGGCTTTGAGAGAGGCTAACCACGTTCTCTAATGGTTTTAGAAACAAAGGAGGCTAAGAAACATGAAGTTCCATTATATAGAGCACCAAAGGACCTAAACATAAGATATTCTCGGATTTTGGCAAGAACCGGCAGCCTGGCTGGTCAACCAGGCTAGGACAGCAAGCCTAGACAAGGAAATGGAGGCCTAAATCAACTCAAATTAAAGTGGGCTTCTTCCTACTCAACAATTGACTTATCTAGGATACAAAAATACCTTCAAATCATGTCCAAGTAGGCCTTATGTAAAACCCAACCCTAACCTTGACCCGAAAACACTGTTGTTTGTAGGTCCGAAGACTCGAAGTGAAGGAAGAAGACAACTATGGACCCTCTCAATAGAAGACATGGTGTTTGACTCCGAACCCATGGAGATTGATGATGGTTCCCCATACTTGGAAGATTTGGCAGTGTTTGATAAGAAGCTGCTCCTTGAAGAAGGAGAGATTAGTTGATGGACCTAATGCACTCTTGATCATGATTTGAAGGTATTTCTCTGTCCTAGACTTGTCAATTGAGAAGTAGGAAGAATCCCACTTGAATTTGAGTTGATCTAGGCCTTCAAATCCCTGACTTGGCTTGCTGTCCTAGCCTGGTCCACTGCCCTGGTCGATTGGCCAGTTGACCAAGCCAATCAACCAGCTGATTATAAGATCCATGAAAATCTTGCTTTTAGGTCTTTTTTTGTTCTATTTAATTAGACTTCATATTTTTTAGCCTCCCTTGCTGCGATAACCTATTGTGGACATGGGAAACCTCCTCCAAAGCCTCTCCTTGGTGATTGTGAAGGACTCTTTGAAGATTTATAGTTTCTCTTCTCAAGTTCATCTTCAAGGTTAGTAATCTCTTGTTTTCTCTTTGATTTACTCTTGTTTGATCTTGTTCTCTTTACTGTGATTATGAAGAAGGTACTGTACTCTTGCAAACACCTCTTCTACAATCTCTTATGATGAGAATGAATCTCCATTCATTCAATTCATGCTATGATTCTCATACTTGGTTCTAGCCATGATTATATGATTTTCTTCATGAAAGCATGATCACTCTTTCAATCTGATTTCACTAGCATATTAGATCTAAGTTTATGATAGTATTCATCTCTAATCTATTGATTATGATCCTTTTGACATGATCCTTCATTCTCCTTTGCATTCATGGTGTTTTCATTGAATACCATGATGTTGATCAAAATAGAAAGTCCATGTTTTGATCTTTGTTTGGCTTGATCTTTGCTAGATAGTCTTGGACTTAGATTTCTTTGACTTTTGGGAAGTATGGTGTCGAATAAACAATTTAGTTTTAAGGACTGTTGGTTGTCTCGATCTTGGATTAGTCAACCTTACATAGATTGCATGAATCCGTTGGCCTCCAATCTTCTAGGTTTCTATCTTGATGTTGAATCTATGCTTGTCTAGGATTCATTTGCTACCTTTGGACTTGATTGTCGAGTGGAATATCTTCAAATCTATTTAAGGTATGACTATTGTCTCCATAAGTACATTCGTGAATCTAGTCTATTTTGGGAATTTCTTAGATTCACTACCATTATTGTAGTTTCTTAATGTAAAAAGAAACTGGAGGAAAAAAAAAAAAAAAAAAAAAAACTTTCATGTATTCTTTTGTTATTATGAATACTTATTCTTGTCATTTACATATGCGATTGATCATGCTTATATGCAACTTTCTATATGATGAGATATCGGTTGTGTATGTTATGACTGAATTGGGAATGTGATTGAATAGGTATGATTTGGGATTTGGAAGTGTCATTTTGACATTTCTATCCTTAGACATCAATGGGAACAGTATGGGATATTTCCGATGGTGCCCTTTGATGCTTTCCCGGATTATTGGTTGTCATACCTAGGGCTTGTCTGCGTGTTCGGCTAGTACGCTGTTATATTGCCCGTTCGGAAGGGATTGAACCGAATGACCGGGGGGGAAGGGGATTTGTGGCGCTCATGACCAATAAGGTTGATGAGGCCGTAAGTCAGGGATGGAGGCCATTTATTGGTCATGGGTTGCAAATACTAGATAGTGGAAAAGGATACCATGAGAGGACAAGGATAACTTGTGGTGACGCAAGGAATGGACGTATCTAGACCTTAGTTTATATAACCAAGTAGATGACTTGCATTTGGCTAGGCTTTACCTTGACATGCACCAATACTTAGACCAATGGTGATGTGAGAGAGCAGCAACCTGAACCCCAGCCATGGAATGTCCCGAGGGATGCCTTACCCAACTACCATCGGCAGAGCCCAAGATGCCTAGATGGCTGAGGGAGAGTGAATGACCTACCCAAAGAAGTATGGTGCTATGACTTAAAGCATGTCTGCCTATAGAGACCATCAAACATAAAGTTAGATTCATACATGCATTGTCTGTCTCATATCATATTGCATCATGTTATGTTTTGTTATCATGTTCTTTATGTTGTTGTGGAATAACTTGCCTTTTTGAGTTCTTTTGAACTCACTCCTTTTTGTGCAAATATCTTGTTAGATTATCTTGTAGGTACTGAAGAATATGAAGGCTAGTACTACAAGATGCAAACTGAAGAAGCATACTTCATGCAAGGTGTTGGCAGTTACGAAGATTTCGGTGATGATCCCTCTTGTGATCATGCTATATAGGATTAGCCCTACCATGGAGTGGAAGCGGCCATGCTTAATTTCTGAAGTTTATGTTTATGAAGATGTTCTTTATAAATTAGAAGATACTCTAGTTTAGTTTGATTACTTCTTTTCCTATCCTTTCTTTTGAGGAATAGTTGTAATCTCTTTCTTTTGTTTCGAGCTACATTTCCTCTGTTATATGTGGAGTGATTTTCCGCACTCTCTACATTTTTTATTAATATATATTGGTATAATTCTTTTCCGCACTTTGATATATTGTCACTCTCTCTTTTTGTCTTGATCTCTTACTTATATAATATCACATTGATTATATCTTGTTCATGATTATGTTATTGTGTATGTGGGAGGTTGTTTTCCTCGATACTTGATCTTCGAGGCTGTGGATCACACACTCGGGTATGCAAGGTAGGGTACCGGCTGGGTGGATGTGACACCTTAGGTCCATCAACTAATCTCTCCTTCATTAAGGTGTAGTTTCTTATCAAACACAGCCAAAGCTTCCAAGTATGGAGCACCATCATCAATCTCCATGGGTTCGGGGTCAAACACCATGTCTTCTACTGAGATGGCCCATAGTTGCCTTCTTCCTTCACTTCGGGTCTTCGGAACTACAACAACAGGGTTTTCGGGTCAAGGTTAGGGCTGGATTTCACATTCTCCCCCCCCCCCTTAAAAGAAATTTTATCCTCGAAATTGAAAGCATACCTGGGCTTCCAAAAAGATGAGGAAAGTTCTCCTTCATGTCTTCTTCCTTCTCCCAAGAACCTTTTTCGGGGGTGTGATTCTTTCACCGAATCTTTAACAAAGGAATGGTATGATTCTTTACCAAAGGAATGGTATGATTCCACAAGTGTTTGTCTTTCTTGTCTAGGATTTCAGCTGGCTCTTCATCATAGGAAAGATCAGCACTAAGTCCTTCAGGTGCTTGCTGTAGTATGTGTTCCGGATTCTCTATGTACTTCCGAAGCATCAAAACATGAAACACATTATGAACTCTAGCAAGAGATGGGGGTAAGGCCAAACAGTATGCGACAGATCCAACCTTTTCAAGAATCTCAAAAGGTCCGATGAAGCGAGGACTCGAGCTTTCCTTTAACATTGAATCTCATCACACCTTTCATAGGTGATACCTTTAGGAAACTTTCTCCCCAACTTGAGATTCCAAGTTGGCCCTTCTCTTATCCACATAGGATTTTTGGCTTGACTGAGCAGACTTAATCATTTCTCTTATCATATCAACCATCTCACTTGTAGCTTCAATCATTTTCGGAACCTAAGACTTTCCTTTCACCGGTCTTAGTCCAATACAAGGTTGTTCTACAAGTGCTTCCGTACAAAGCCTTGAATGGAGCCATGTTTATTATGGCTTGGTAACTGTTATTATAGGCAAACTCAACCAAAGCTAGATGTTCAACCCAATTGCCACCCATATCCACAATACAAGACCTAAGCATATCTTCCAAAATCTGAATTGTCCACTCAGATTGTCCATCAGACTATGGATGATGAGCTGTACTCAAATTCAACTGGGTTCCCAAGGCTTTTTGCAAACTATTCCAAAACCTTGAGGTGAACCTAGGATCACGATCAGAAACAATATTCACTAGCACTCCATGCAGACGAACCACATTGTCCACATAAAGCCTAGCTAGCTTATCCAAAGTATGAGTGATCTTCATAGGAATAAATGGGCTGATTTGGTCAACCTATCAACAATTACCCATAACGTATCATTGCCTTTGCTTGTCCGGGGCAAGCTAGTCACGAAGTCCATAGAAATGTCTTCCCACTTCCAACTAGGAACAAGAAGGGGCTGTAGAAGTCCAGATGGAGGTTGTCAAACAGCTTTCACACGTTGACAAGTTTCACACTTGGCCACAAAATCTTCCACATCGGCCTTCAAACCAATCCACCAAAAATGGTCTCTTAGATCTTTGTACATCTTGGTACTTCTTGGGTGTACTGTGAAAATAGACTGGTGTGCTTTTTTCAAGATTTCCTTCTTAATCTCTTCAACAACAAGTACACAGAGTCTTCCTTTAAACAATAAAGCACCATCCATAGATATATCAAAATCAAGATCCAACTCAGGATTTGAAGAAATCTTCTCAATCTTCTCCTTCAATTCCTGATCAGAACTTTGCAAGGCAACAATTCGATCTCTTAGGGTGGATCTTGCTGTCATGGTAGAAAGAACAAATTCCAAACCCTCAAGAACAATTTCCAATCCAAGTTCCGAAATCAAAAACAACAATGGTTAACTCAAAGCATTCAAATCCAACTCTTTTCTTTTACTTTTCCTACTAAGAGCATCAGCAACCACAATTGCTTTACCAGGGTGATATTGAATGTCACAGTCATAATCATAGACCAATTCTAACCATCTTCTTTGTCTCATATTTAAATCCTTTTGGGTAAAGAAGTATTTCAAACTTTTTATGATCTCTGAAAAATAGCGATTTTCTCACCGTATAGGTAATGTCTCCAAATCTTCAAAGTGAAGACAACAACAACAAGTTCTAAATCATGAGTGGGGTAATTCCGCTCATATTCCTTCAATTGCCGAGAAGCATAAGCTACCACTTTGCCATGTTGCATTAGGACACAACCCAAACCAATCTTTGACGCATCAGTGTAGACGGTCAAACCACCTGAATTACCAAGTATAGTCAAAACCGGGGCACACAAACTTCTCTTGAAAATTCTTCTCACATGTGTTGGTCCACACAAACTTCTCTTCTTTTCTAGTTAGCTTAGTCATAGGGGTAGCCAACCTAGAAAAATTCTCAATAAATCTTCTATAGTATCCTGCCATTCCTAGAAAACTTCTTATTTCCGTCATGGTCTTTGGTCTTTCCCAATAGGCAACTGCTTGTACCTTCTCAAGATCAACACAAATACCTTCGGTTGAAACCACATAGCTGAGAAATACTACCCTTGAGAGCCAAAAATCACACTTGATAAACTTAACATAAAGCTTTTTTTTTCTCTCAACCTTTGCAAAGTGACAGTTAAATGTTTCACATGCTCTTCTTCACTCTTCGAGTAAATCAAGATGTCATCAATGAAGACGGTCACAAACTTGTCAAGCACATCATGAAATACTCGGTTCATAAGATCCATGAACACAGTAGAAGCATTTGTCAAACCAAAAGGCATAACTCTAAACTCATAGTGACCATATCTTGTTCTAAAAGTTGTCTTGAAAATATCACTAGACTTCACTTTCAGTTGGTGATATCCAGATTTTAAATCAATCTTTGAGAACATGGCTGCACCTTTCAACTGATTGAAGAGATCATCAATCCTGGGCAGCGGGTATCTATTCTTAATGGTCAACTTGTTCAACTCCCGGTAATCAATGCATAGACGCATGCTACCGTCCTTCTTCTTCACAAACAAAACCGGAGCTCCCCAAGGTGATACACTTGGCTGTATAAAACCTCTAACTAAGAGCTCATTCAGCTGGTTTTGTAGTTCCTTCAATTTGGTAGGTTCCATTTTATACGGAGCTTTACTGGAGCAACTCTTGGGATCAAATCAATCGAAAATTCAATGTCCCTATCAGGAGGCAATCCTGACAGATCATCCGGGAAAACATCCACAAAGTCACTAACAACCATGACTTCTTCAAGCTTCTTCTCTTCCTTGACCTTCCTTCCAGGTGAAGCACTTTCCACTAATGCACAGATTTGCATAAATGTGGTTAAGGTCTTCTTACTAATTCTTCCTTTCTCACCTTAAAATTCAAAAATTGAATTTCCACAAATCTGAAACTGAATTTTCTTCGAAGAACAAAGGATTACAGCTTTATGGGCTGTCAACCAATCAATTCCCAAAATAACATCAAAGTCCTTAATATCAAGAAGCACTAAATTGGCTTTTAGATTCTTCTCAAAAACAAAAACAGGACATTCTTCTAAAAATTTATCTAGTTTCACAACAAATCTAGTAGGAGTACTAATCATCAAACAATTAGATAGGTTCTTGGGTGTTAGGTCAGTCCTCTTAACAAATGTAGATGAAATGAACGAATGAGACGCACCCGTATCAAATAAAACAAATGTAGGTATAGAAGCGACTAACAATGTACCTGTTACCACATCATGGTTCACATCTTGTTCAGTACCAAATATATTAAACACTCTTCCAGAGGGAGGGGCAGGAGCACTCTTTGCTGTAGGGGTGGACGGCTGATTTGTCTTCTTAGGGCAAGCACTAGTGAAGTGTCCAGTCTACTTACAGAAAAAGCAAACAGGGTCCCTTGGTCCAACTCGAGTTGCTGCAATAGGAGTCTTCTGAAACACAGGTCTAGGTTTCACATTCTCAAGCCTAGAAGATTGGACACTCACTATTGGTCTATTCCCACCAAACTGACTATGCTGACCGGCATGTGCAAATCTAGAACTCTAACCTACGCTCCTAAGCTAAAATGTAAGAGTAGGATAAGGTGTAGGTCAAATGAATCACCTCTCAGTACGATCAACCAATCCAAGATTTCTTACTGCCATGGCCTTTGAACATGAGCACTTTCTTTCTCTTGTCTTCCAACTTTTTCAAGTTCTATACAATCTGAGCATAACTCTCAATAGGGTGGACAGTGAGGTATGCTTTGATTGCAGGCCGCAAACCTTTGAAGAATTTCTTTGCCTTAGCATGATCGGGCTTTGTAGAATCAGGGGCAAAGAAGAAGAGTTCTTTAAACTTTTGTTGGTAGTCCAGACAGACAGAGAACCTTGCACAAGAGCCATAAACTCGGCTTCCTTGGCATCTTTCACCACTTTAGGAAAATAATTCCTACAAAAAGCTTCCTGGAATAATTCCCAAGTAACAACACCAGCATGTAATTCTTCAAGAATAGGTCGGGTGGAGGTCCACCAAGTATCGGCTTCATGCTGGAGCTTCTGTTCGGCAAACAGAATTTTCTGTGCATCAGAACACTATAAGTGGCGGAAAGCCTTCTCTAGTTCCCGCAGCCACTTGTTAGGAAATAGAGAATTTTTAGTCACACCAGTGAAGGTAGGCACTTACAACTTCAAGAAACTCTCCATCAGACTAGTATGAGGAGTTCCAACTAATCTTTCTGCATTTAGGACTGCGGCATTAGGATTTCCATTCACACCAGCACAAGTCTCATTATGGAGGTTCATGAAACCCATCATCATCTGATGAAATTGATTCGCTTGCTATTACATAATATTGCCCATTATGTTGGCAACATCATGGAGATTTCCTACCAGCGGAGCACTAGGTATGTCATTAGTAGTTTGACCATTCGCATGAGTCTGCTGATCAGAACCACCATTAAGTGCGTCTTCATTTCCATTGTTGTTGGACCCAACATGACGATTTCTTAAAACAACCATTCTGCAAAACCGAAAGAGAACAAACACCGAAAATCAAAGATTCGTCAACAACCACTTGACCAAATGATTAGAACACTTAAATCATGTTTAGAATCATCAATATAGTCATCAAACAATCAATCATTGGTCAAAAAATCACAAATTTCCAAAAATAACCAGCAACTAGGCATTTTGGCCTTTAGTGGTTGATTGTCTGGTCGACTAGGCAGTCGACCAAGGCTGAGCTGAACTCGAATTTCATCTTTTAAACTTCATTTCCCACTTCAAAAATCATAACAAACACTCTTGCTTTGAGGGAGGGCTCTGGAGAAAGGTTTTGCAAGGATTCCAAAGGTCATTCAAAGTTTTTTGGGTCTTCTACAACAACACCACAACCTACATTGATCTTCATCACAAGGTAAACACTATTCATCTTCTCTCATACTGAGTTCTTCACTTAGATTTCTTGAAAAACTATGAAATACTTGTTGTTCTATGTTAGAATCATGCTTAGGAAAATTTAGCAACTTGTTCCCATAGTTTTCTTACAATGCCAAGCCTTAAACATCAAGCACAAACACAAACAAGCTTACTTTCATTGTTAACGCAACCGAAAATCCCCAATTTGGTAAAACTTTGATTACATTCAAACCGCTAGGAGTTTTAACACCAAATTAGTTGCTACATGCTTGAAATGATATGCTAGATGTATGCATGTAATTTGTTTGAACCAATTCTAACATTTCCAAAAATCAAATTTTGACCTAAAATGCAAAAAATCCCCTTTCCTTCTTGCTGAATTTTTTTACTTTAGACCAAGATTTTGATGGATTTTCTTCAAATAAACCTTCTTAGCAAGTTATTCCAAGTATTATGCACATGCTAGTATGTTCAAAATGCAATTTCGCCAAAGTCAAAATTTTTCAAAAATTACGAAAATGCCCTTTTTGCTGAATTTTTTCCGTAATCACATTGACATTCAACTTCTTTGTCTTATCTACAAATATACACATCATGCCTCTATGAGGACGACAAATCGGTGCTAGGAGAGGTAGAGGCAGGGGTAGAGCACCACTTCAGCCATGGGTTGAGGTCATTAATCGACACCATTTTACCACACCACAGGCGGAGTTCTTGTATGAGGTGTTCTTTGGTCATTGCCGCATCAAGTATGGTTGGTTACTACGACTACAGCAGCTTCGGACTTTCAGGATCAGACAGAGGTTCAATGTTATGCAGTGGACACACTTATTCACCGCAGATCTACCAGTATATCCGAAATTAGTGAGGTTGTTCTTCAGCAACCTTACATCATTCGAGGAGGGTTTGGGTGTAGATCTTCTTTAGCTGGTCGTAGCTAGTCAGGTCCAAGAGACACGGATCAGATTCACTACACGTACACTGGCAGATATTTTCGAGCACCATGTACCCTTTTATCCACATGCTTGTGTATGCATACCAGCGAGTCCTGCGATAGACAAACATCTTCTTCCTTACAAGCTTCACGAGATCTGTGCTATGCTTCGGGATGATGATCGCTGTTACCGTCCACGGACGAGTGGTAGGATGACTCCTTCAGCTAGGGTCATCGGTTGGATCGTGGGTCGGAACATCATACCTAAAGCCGGTCATCACCATAAGGTGTCAGTGATGGAGGCTTTATGTAACAACCCCCGTATTTCTAACCCGAGATCCGTATTGTAGGTCCGAGAACCCGCAGGTCTAGTCGGATTAATTTGTGAAGTGTCCAGATAGAAGTCCATGATCCATACCCTAAACCCATGGATTTGGATTCTCTTGTTGAAGAACTTGCCTTGCTAGGAAGTTGGATCTTTGGTTGAAGGCAAGTGGTGTTTGAAGATGTCCGGAATGATGGTAAGACCTCCCCCAAGTGTTGTTTTGGGTTAGGTTGTGTTTGGGTTTCAACCCCCTGAGCAAAGCACCCTTGTATAGCAATATACTAAGGGGCGGTTGCTAGTGGCGGTTGATTAAACCAAGCGACCGCCAGTTTTCGCTTGCGGGAAAATGCCCTATTTTGCCCCCTATTCATTATAAATAGCAACCCTCACCCTATTAACGCATTATTATGTTCAGGATTGCTATTTTGGGAGATTAGGTGGCAGTGGAAACGTGATGGAAGGTGGGAGAAGTGCTGTTAGTGATCTGGAACCTTTCCCTTCTACTCTTGGTGATTCTGGTTAAGGTAATGAATCTCCATTTGCTATTCTCTTCTTTTTAACCTCTAATTGATATGAACCCATCCCCATTTTGTTAGTGGTTACCCAATTGATTAGTTGTAGCTCCCTTTCGATGTTCTTGATGAGATCCTGTCCATAAACGAATCCCTGCATTTGTTAATGGATGGATCTAATCAAAGGGAGAATTTTGGGTGGTTGATCTTTGTTAATTTTAGGGTTTCGTTTCACCCCTTTGTTATAGACATATTAAGTTTGAAATTTGAACTAAGATCATCCCAAAACGGATTGAAATTGGATGATCAAAAATCTAATTTTCGGAGTTGGAAATTGTCTAAAATAGGGGTGATCGCTTGTGGAGGTCGCTTAACCTAAGCGACCGGCACAAGCAACCAGCTGGTTTTTAGTGACTGTGTAGGTTTGATTTTGGAATTGTTTTGACTCTTGACTCTTATACGTTCTTGTAACCCTGCATATAGGTGTCCTCTGTTTCTACTTAAAGTTTTATAATTGTGTTTGGATTGCAATTTAAAGGACTTTTACTAAATTACAGGTAAGGACATGCATTCTTATTTATATGAAATTACATATACATGATGAATCAGTTGTTCTATTTACTATTCTTTAGTTATGTATCTTGCTGTAATTGTATAAAGCATGTGAATCTTATTGTATACTTGCAGCTTGAAATGTTCTTTTATGTATTTTATCTTTTATGATATTACACAACTGTTCATGGTATGATAAAGAGTGATGTAGTGTAGTTGTGATGGAAGGGGTATTCCATTGGGATATCTTGGCTAGAGATATTAGAGGGTTGTGGTATGGGACACATGCTCACTAATGCCTCTAGCACTATCATGATAACTAGATGACATACCTAGGAGAGTCTAGAATTGCATGGCTAGGTATTCCACATGCTATTACCCTTTCGGTAGGGGAATTGAAGCCGGGTGACCCGTGACAATGGTGACGTGACTCTGTTTCATCCTACATCAGTAACCAATCCCATGCGGAGACTCAGTGGTCCACTATTGGTCATGCAATGGTAGGGTTGCATATGTTAGGGTTGGGCTCATGGATGTCCAAGGAGTGGACCGGGTGTCGTGAGGAGCCATGAGAGCATCCGCCCCAATAATATGTGGATGACCATAGGGTTAAGGAGTGAAGTCCAACAGTGGTAGCCAGTCCGTGAGGGTTCTCGCCCCTAGGTTGCAAAAGATACTGAACCATGTTGGTTGGTGCCATAGGGGAAGTATCTGGACTTCATATAGTATGTTACCATTATGACTTGCATTTTAGAAACCCCGACATGCGCCAATACTCATTGCCAATGGTCGTGGTGAGAAAGTGTTGACTTAACCCCAGCGATGGTTTGAGAGCTAGGTGTGGACCTACCCCTTTGCCTAGGATCCTACAGAGGTAACCAGTCCTTGCCGGATCAGAGTGACTAGATCTACCCAGAGAAGGGCTGGTGTATATCTTAAAGGCATGTCAATTATTAGACTTGCATAGTTAGATCTTAGTAGCATTCATATTTCTACATACCATCCATATCATTTCATATATGCATTCATGGATTGTATTGATATATATATATATATATATGAGAATTGTCTGTTCCTTAGTCGAGTTCGTCAGAACTCATTCCTTTATTGTATATATTATATGAGTGTACAGATGGATGCACAACATCAGAAGTTGGAGATGATTCGTATGAAAGAGCCTTCTTGTACGAAGCTAATGTGGCATAGACAGTGGTTCATGAACTAGCAAAGCACGAAGCCTCCTGAAGATGCTTGGTGTGCGCTTATAGCACCCATTGATGGCCGACGGAGGCAGATTGCCAGGATTTTGATGATCGTATGGAGAAAGATTGGAGGACCCCCTTTACTTGCTAATTTAGAAAATCAGTTTTTAGATTTAGAAAAGAAAACCGGAAAGAGGATTATTTATTTTATTTATTTTGCTTCCGCTGAACTCGATATTACATTTGATTCTTGATTCTTTCCTTTGATTCTTTCTTGGATATTTATTGGAGTATTTGAACTCATGTAACCTTTTTATTAATTATTGCACTTATTCTTGCTTTTGATTGTCTATACTTGTGTTTATTATTATTAATGGGCAAGACCGTGGATCCTGTGACGGTTCACATCCACGGGTTGTCGGGCGGATAATCGAGACCAGTGGGTGGGGTGTGACACTTTAGTCATCTATCGGATCTACATGGGGTTTGAGATAGATTTGGCTTTCATTATTCAAAATGCCATGATAGAGATAGTCGACCATCCAGGTACAATGAACCTTTTCTTTGGGCGACTTATGGCGCTCATCTTTAGGCACTTCGTGGTGAGACTAGATGACATAGAGATGACTACTGGAAAACTGGGCTATCCCATTGGGACAATCGGATGAGCCTAGTACTGTGAGATTCGAGGGTGAGGAAGATGATGACCTAGATCATGCTGTGAGATACGAGGGTGAGGAAGATGATGACTCATAGGATGAGGATGAGGATATCCCAGTGGATGAGGGAGATGCTAGTCCAGATACTGATGATCAGGCTAGAGATGACATGGAGATGCACGAGGCTGATCCGGATGATCATAAGATTCCTGCACCATCACATTTCGAGATCGGAGGTCCTTTTCATATCAGCTCCGGAGACATCGGACTTATATGCTCATATACTTTTTATGACTTCCATTCTGGAGAGGATGGATGTCAGACAGGAGCAGATGTATAGTATGCATGAGAGAATGGAGTTGAGATAGGTACAAATGGAGCCGAGACAGGATCAGATGGAATCTCAGCTCACTTAGATTGCAGATGATGTTAGGACACCCAGAGATCAGAGGCGATCTCCTAGATAGATTGTACTAGGTTTTCCTTTTATGCTTATCCGATGTAACACATTGTAAAACTTTCCTAATATTAATGAAGTTCACTTTGTTTCACTTTATTATTGTGTATAATGCACTTTCCTTTATTGCATTAAGTGATATTTGTTGAATCATAATTATTGTGCATTATTCAACAAACAAGTTTTGCTTTATTAATTAAGTTTCTAGTCCAAGTTATCTATTATTCACATCTAAGAATACTTGGAGTCACTTTTGGATCTATGACCCAGGAATGTTCCATTATTGTTTTTTGTGGTGTGGATTACCTTAAACTTTGGGCTCTGATACCACTCTGTCACATCCACGTAGTCGGTACCCTACCTGGCATACCCGAGTGTGTGATCCCCCGAAGACCAACATATACAATAACATAATCAAGAACAAGATAAAATCAAAGTAACATTATAAGAACAATGAGATAAAGATAAGAAGAAGAAAAAGACAACATAATCAGAGTGCGGAAAGAAATGATACCAATATAATACTAATCAATGTCGAACAATCACATGTAAAGTGTGCAAAAAAACACTCCACATAACACAGCGGAAATGTAAATCAAAAGTCAAAAAGAAGATTACAACTGATTTCCAAAAGAAAAGAAAGAAAAGAAGTAATCAAACTAAGCTAAGGTCTCTTCTAACTTGTAAAGTGTATCTTCATAAACATAAACTAGAGAAACTAAACACGACCACTTCCACTCCAAGACAGGGGTAATCCTGGTATGCAACATGATCACACGAGGGATCTTCAACGTAATGTTTGTAACCGCTAGCACCTTAGGAGTAGTATGTGTCATTGACTTGCGCTTCATAGTACTGGTTGTCATATTCTAAAGTATCTGCAAGATAGTCTAACAAAGATATTTGCAAAAAGGAGTGAGTTCAAAAGAACTCAGCAAGGCAAGTTATTCCACAACAACATAAATAACATGATAGCAAAACATAGCAAATGCAATATGATATGAAACAGACAATGCATGTATGAATCTAACTCTATGTATGTTGGTCTCTATTGGCAGACATGCTTTAAGTCATAGCACCATACTTCTTTGGGTAGGTATCAAATCACTCCCCCTCAACCATCTTGGTATCTTGGGTCTATCGGTGGTAGTTGGGTCCTGCATCCCTCGAGACATTCCATGGCTGGGGTTTAGGTCACTAGTCTCTCACATCACCATTGATCTAAGTATTGGCGCATGGAAAGGTAAAGCCTAGCCAAATGCAAGTCATCTACTTGGTTATATCAAGTCAGAGTTAGATACGTCCATTCCTCGCCTCGAGCGATCCTTTCCGGTATCCTTCTCACTAGAGTCAGCGTATCTTATGGATACAACCAACTCGGACTATGGACTCATCAACCCTATTAGTCATCCACAAATAATAAACGGGAAGATCTCATGTCTTCTCACAGATATGACTCACCGGCCTTGAGCGCCCATAAGCCCAAGTCTACTATTTGCAACCCTACCAATAAATGGCCCCCACAATGTGATTCATGTCCTCTCACGGATATAACCCACCGGTCTCAAGTGCCCACAAATCCCCATTGCTACCATGGGTTACTCGGTCTCAATACCCTTCCAAATTGGGTCTAATATAATAGGGTCATCCTAGCCAAACACCGCTAGACAAGCCCTAGGTATGACAACCAATAATCCGGAAATGTGTCAAAGGGCACCATCGAAAATATCCCATACTATTCCCACTGACATCCAAGGACAGAAACATCAAAAGGACATTCTCCAATCCCAAATCATACCTAATCAATCACAATCCCAATTTAGTCATAACATACACAATTGATATTCCAACATATAGACATATACATATAAACAAGACCAATCAATTATGTAAAAAAGGATAAGTATTCATAAATAATAAAGAAATACATGAACAAGGTACTACTGTACTTGAAGTACTAACAATAATAATATCATGCTAATAAAATACAAGAATGGTAGTAAATCTAAGAAATTCCCAAAATAGAAACTAAGATTCACGCAAGCTATGTTAATATGGAAACAATTGTCCTTTCCTTAATTAGATTCGAAGAAAATCTGGAGGAACAAGAGATCAAGTCCAAAGTTTGCAAATAAACCCTAGACAAACATAGATACAATATTAGGAAAAAGCCCTTGAAGATTGGAGGTCAAACGGATCAAATCGGATGAAGAACACAATGCTGTCCATGCCTGACAGCCTGGATGGTTAACTGATCCAATCAACCAGGTGACCAGTGGAACAGTACTCGTAGTCAAAAATTAAATCTTGGTCCAAAACTCATCTTCCGGGATTCGAAACACTCCAAAATTTTAAAGGAACCTTAGGAACAGTAATCTAAGACTATCTAGCAAAGATTAAACATCAAACAAGGATCAAAACCATGACTTCCTATTTTGAAAACATTACTTTCTATTTTGATCAAAAGCATGGTTTTTAATGAAAACAACCATGGATGCAAAGGAGAATGAAGGATCATGTCAAGAGGATCATTAGCAATAGATCATAGATGAATACGATCATATAATCAGTCCTAATATGCTAGAGAAATCAAATTAAAAGAATGATCATGTATTCATGAAGAAATCATAAGAAACATGGCTAGAATCAAGTATGAAGATCATAGCATCAATAGAATGAATGGAGATTCATTCCAAATCATTAGAGATTGTAGAAGAGGTGTTTGAAAGGTTACAATACTTTCTTCAAAATCATAGTAGTAAGATTAGATCAATACAAGAGTAAATCAAAGAGAAACATAGAGATTACTAACCTTGAAGATGAACAAGAGATGAAGAACTTGAGATCTTGCAAGAGTTCTTCACAAACACCAAGGAGGGAGAGGCTTCCCACATTCTCTAATGGTTTTAGAAACAAAGGAGGCTAAGAAACATGAAGTTCCATTATATAGAGCACCAAAAGACCTAAACATAAGATATTCTTGGATTCTGTCAAGCAGCCTGGCTGGTCAACTAGGCTAGGACAATAAGCCTAGACAAGGAAATGGAGGCCCAAATCAACTCAAATTCAAGTGGGCTTCTTCCTACTCAACAATTGACTTATCTAGGATAGAGAAATACCTTCAAATCATGTCCAAGTAGGCCTTAGGTCCATCAACTAATCTCTCCTTCATCAAGGTGTAGTTTCTTATCAAACACAACCAAAGCTTCCAAGTATGGAGCACCATCATCAATCTCCATGGGTTCGGGGTCAAACACCATGTCTTCCACTGAGATGGCCCATAGTTGTCTTCTTCCTTCACTTCGGGTCTTTGGACCTACAACAACAAGGTTTCCGGGTCAAGGTTAGGGTTGGATTTTTACATACTTCACTGACCAGACTTAGCAGGTCAACTCGTTACTTGGGCTATCAAGCTCAGCAAACATCAGATTGAGTTCCAACCCCGGCCAACCATTAAAGGTCAGGCCCTAGATTCTAACCCAAAACCTTATTTGCAAGCCTGAGAACTCGGGAATCCAACAAAAGCCAATTGTGAGCCATCCAAATTGAGATGCTTAGATTTGGATTAGAATCTATGGACTAGGATGATGAGGATTGTGGTTCTACCACTTTGTTGGATTTTGGAAGAAGAATTGACTTGAAACTGGATGGATTTGGAAGGTGGATCTCCATCTCAAGATTTGAGAGGTGCCCAAATTCAGGTAAGAGCCCTGAACGTGGTCTCTAAGTTTGGGCAAGTACCCAATACAAACTAGACTGATTGACCACCTTGCCACATAAAAATGGTAGGGGTGAAATTGGTCAACCAACCTGCCACTCTAATAAGCAATTGGCCAAACAAGGACAGATATTTTCAGGTTTTTGGCTCCTAAGACCTCTATTTAAGCATCCCTAAACTCAATTGTGAGATTTTTATATTGTTACACAGCTGAGAACCCTAGAACGAGTCAAGGTGTCATAACAATGAAGAAGAAAGTGGATTTTGCAGCATGAATCACGAATCAGTTATTGGTTTTCAATGTTGAAGGTAACCAATCATCCTCTCATTCTATTTTATCACTTTCTTTTGGTTTTGTGATGGAAGGATGTAGGAGATTTGTATTAGGGATTCAACCTAGTTGGGAAACACGTGTTTTCCATTTATCCTAATCAGATCTGGCATGTGGGAAGATATTTGCATCTCTCCCAATAGCTGAATTTTCCCCAAAATAGATTTTCAGAAACTTCATATCATTACAATGTTAGATTTAGATCATGGTTTGATTTGTGATTGTTTTGGGGTGATTGAGCATGCTTTAGGGGCAAAATTTCTTGTCTAAAATCGACCCAAAACCTTTCAGAAACAAGGGATCGAAGACAAGGAATTGGGACCTAGGTGTTGTCTCCTACACCTACGCGGTTAGTCAGTTGTGGTCAACCGCCTTCTTGTAGCTTGATTGGCCACCCCTCTTCTGTGACATGTTTGGGGCACTATTTTGGCTTGTTTCGGTTCCAAACCTAAATCTAATTAATTGCACATAATTCTAGGGATTCCAGTAGCTTGTTAGCATCTCTGATTGTAGAGTTTGTGAATACTTTAAATATCTTTAAGCATTGGTCAGGTGAGGGAGACAATCCTCACATATCTATGGTTATGTTAATTGTCCTTAGTTTTAATTCCATATAATGCCTATGTTTGTTATGTGATGATCTCTTATACTGTTAGAGCATGCATATGCATGGGCAGATGATGGGATTTTTGTTATCATGTTATTCTACTATTTGTCTCACTTGATTATGTGAATTATTAAATGTTGGAATTATGTTGTATAGATGCATTCATAATTATTAACCATGAAGGGGGTTGTGATTTAGGCCATTGACCTTGGTTCATCTTGTATAACATATAGATTGTATGTGCATTCCTTGGATGTCTAGATGCATGGATAAGGACCTATAGCATGTTGCCCCATTTGGCATGGGCATTGAAGCCGAGTGAGCCATGAAAGTTGTAGATGTGATTGTGGGCGTTCCGCAATCAGTAGCCATCCTGTGAGGAGACATAGTTCTACCGGCATGTCATTCACTGTAGGTTGCATATGGTAGGAGTAGGGCTCATGGGGTGCCCAAAAGATGGTTCGGAGCTGTAAGGGGACACAAGTGGCTTCCACCCTATCATATGTGCATGACCATAGGGTTATGGGGTGTTTATCCAAAAGACAGTTAGGAGCTGTGAGGATCAACATTCCTACACTTGGAAATGATACTGGACCAATAGGGCATGTGGCATGAGGGAAGGTATATGAACCTTGAGTAGCATGATAAGTAGATGACTTTGCATTGGGCAAGTTTCTACCCTAACACATGCCAATTTCATACTAATGGCCATGGTGACAAAGCATGGCCCTATACCCCGTCTTGGTTGTGATGTAGACTTGTATACATACACCTTGGTCATGACGCCCAATAGTCAGTTGGAATCTGTGAGGGGTATGTGTGAGTCATCCCAGAGGCGGCTATTGGTATCCTTAATTTGTGTCTACCTAGATAGAGACTAGAATGGCTAGAACACTAGAGGCATCCTATATTGCATTTCATATTCCATTCTAGCATATTGACTGAGTATTATGTGAGTATTGTTGATCTCGCTAAGTTTTGTGGAATTCAATCCTTGTGGAAAACACTTTATATTTTGTTGCAAGTTATGTCAATCAAGCCATTCAAGAATACTCAGCCCCGGCAGAGACTTACAAGGTTCCAGCTGTGGAAGACTACAAGCCATGCAATACTTCATGTGCATGTATGAAGTGCTCCTATGGCACTCAACCCTTCTAATAGGAGGATAGTCATTTGTGGAAACTTAGAAGTAATTAAATGGAAAGTACATCATTTTATAAGATTTACTTAAGGATATTATTAAACTTTGCTTCCTTTCCATTTTCCTTTTGAGATAGTTGTTATATTTATTCTCTTTTAATACTTATTTGTTGGACATATTTACTCTTGCTCATTAACTATGGAACTGTGAGGAGTATTTTGTATTGTGGCACGTAATTTGATCTTATGACTATGGATAAGATCCATGAGTAGTCGGGTGGGTTAGATACAATTGGGTGGGGTGTGACCGTTATGCTCGCCCATGCCTTCCTGGATGTGGGTTGGTGTCCAATTTTGTCCTCTTGACCTTTCTGGTCTTCAAATTTTGGTCAGCTATCCACCTCACAAGATCCTCCCCAAATCCTTTGTGGAAGATCATAGGTCCTTCATTTTGGGTTGTTCAGACGATCAAACACGCTTATCAGAGCATTTCCTCGTGGATGTTCATTCTTATTTGACCGAACTCCACCATCCACTTGATGGATCTGATTCTCTTGGTTTCCTAGAAGTGAGCACTCTTCATGATTGATTTGGGATGGCTGAGCATCTTATCATTGAGATGCTCAGTCATCTGGCCTTTGTGTTACAACTCTAGATGGATTCTTCGTTGTGCGAACCTGTTCTTCGATGAATGAATTTGGATTGGTAGGGATTCCAATGTTTTGTGTCAAACCATTTATCATCCCATATAACTCCAAAAGTTGTCACTGCATGTTCTGGAAGGCTTCAATAGCGATGAAGGCTTGGTTGGAAGGTCCTAGTGGAAGATTTAGCCAAAGCCTCATTGTCATCCTGCTCATTAGGTGGTGGAAACTTGCAAGGAAGAGGATCTTGAATTTCTTGTTGGTTGTAGTTATGCCACTAGCCACCTGTCTCCAAACCTGTCCTTATAGGAACCCTGACTTCTTGTATCATTTCCCACAGACGATGCCAAAAACTATTGCTCCAATAACTTCATCCCTGCTCTCCTTGAGGATGAGAAACTGCAAAATAGTGTGCCAAACTAGGGTGGTCTAGGGAACATCTCTGACAATCAAGTTAGTCACAACACAATAGCTTGGATAGAGACTCTAGGTATGAGCTAGCATAGAACTTGAATACTAAGAGTGAATAGTGAACATGTACCTCTGCTTGGTGAGTTAGTAGGGTTTATAGGTTTTAGGGTGTCACGATGGATTTTGGATGTATTGTTGACCTTGTATCGCTGTTTGTTGGATGCAATGCACCCCCACATGCCCTAATTGTAGTGTCCTATTCCAATATGGTAAGAGGCCATTCGATCTAGTCAATCCATGTACGTTTGAGATTCCCTTATACGTTCTCGGAGTGTTCGGCGAGAACCTTGCAATTTTACTCGAACTAGACTCCTTCCCATTTAGGTCTCATGCATGGTCCAACCATCTTTGGGTTGTTCGGTGGGTCATGTCCTTTCTGTCTATGTCAAATAGAAGGCCAAGATGGTAGCTATAGAATTCACCCAAATCTTCGAGATTAACTATCAGGAGACTTTCACACTTGTTGCAAAACTGAACATAGTAACAATATTACTTGCATGTGCCATCAAAATGGGATGGGATCTTGAGCAGTCAGACGTGAAGAATACTTTCTTATATGAAGAACTAGAAGAAGTCTACATGAAAATCCTCTTGGTTTTCTAACTATAAAACCCAATGTAAAGTTTGTAGACTCCAAGTGTATTGTGTGAGTTAAAATTGTCTCCTAAAACTTGGTTTGTTAGGTACCATAAGGCGATGGTGTCAATTGAGTGCAAACAAATTAATGTTGATCACACTCTCTTCATCAAAAGAACAAGTCCTCAAGCCACCATCCTCATTGCATGTATAGATAATATACTTGTGACAGGTAATGATGATAGAGAAATACTCAAGTCAAATAAATTCTTGACTAATAAAAGATCTAGGAAAACTAAGATAATTTCTAGGGATCAAAGTTGCTCATTCAGCTAAAGGCATATCTCTATCCCAAAGAAAGTATATTGTAAACTTGTTATATGAAATAGGACTGCTAGGTTGTTATCCGATTGACACTCCTCGAGAAGTTGCTATGCAACTCAAGTAAAAAGAAAGAGAATTTGTTGATAGAGGTTGGCATCAGTGACTAGTGGGGAAACTAATCTAGCTGTCTCATACACAACCAGATGTTGCTGTTGTTTTTAGTCTTGTGAGACCCACATTCCAATCATATGTGTATTGTCTTTTGAATTTTTCATTATCTAAAATTTGCTCCTAGCAAAGGTGTTATCGAATCCCTACATGATCATCTTCAAGTTGAAGCTTACACTGACATAGACTAGGAAGATTCACATAATCAAAAGTTCGTTAGTGGGAATCTAATCACTTAGCAAAATAAGAAGCAAAACATTGTTGCAAGATCTAGTGCTGAAGCAGAATTTCAAGCTATAACTCAAGGAGTTTGTAAGCTGTTATTGTTATGTGGTCTACCTGAAGATTTTGGTGTACTAATGCCTCTTCCCATGATGGTTTATCGTGACAAGAAGACTTCCATAAGAATTACACATAATCCAATATACAACATGATAAGACAAAGCATGTGAATATTGACCGGCACTTTATAAAAGTACTGTAAAGTGGAATCATCTGTATACCATTTGTGAAATCAAAAGATCAAGTAACATATTTTTCCGCCAAAGGTTTACCTAAATTAATGAGTGTTTCACCCTACTCTGAATACGACTCTCCTCTCGTTATGTCTTTAGGACTCTTAGTTACTTTCATTTGTTTTGTACTTAATATACTCTTAATTCTAGTCTATGATTTGTAAAACTATAAATACCCTATTAGGGTAGGGTGAATGCATGAAATTAACTCTAGAGAGCAACATAATCTCACTTTGCAACACATCAGATCGATATCCAGACCAACCTTGATCAACACCAAACCGACTTGGACAAAATCAACCCATTGTAATGAGAACAGATTGTTTGTTACAAGTGCAACACAAGTACATCCGGATCCAAATCCTCCGTGATTCCATGACATCAGTGATTTAGCAAACCACATAAACCCAATCTGATTCGATTAAACTTGTTAACAAACCAGCTTGAATGGTCAGGACTCGAGGATACACGCGGCTACGCAATGCTTCAAAGTGATGTCTCAAAATGCACCCGTGGAATTTCACTTGGCTACAACATTGTAAGTTCCGTAAACAGCAAAAGCCAACCCACAACCCAAGATAAAGAGATTCAGTACCCTCTGCCACAAACGCATAGAACTGCCACAGAACATGAGATGAAACGTGGTCGGCAACACAAAGGCTAGCAGCGCAGAAACGGTGCTTCCTGCCAGCGACACAAACACACCAAAACCCGGGACAGCCACGGCCACCACCGCCCCCACCAACACCACAAGGGCTCTGCTGATATACACCACAAACCTCTCTCTCGCCCCTCCCCTCCTCTTCCTCGGTAATGGCAGAGTTTCTGAAACCACTCCCCTTGTTTCATCTTTCCCTCTATGATCTCATTAATGGGGTGCATCATGATTGGGAAAGTGAGCGTTAGCCCAACACAGAGCCCAATTTTCACAGCCGTAGAAGACCAATCATTTGGTAGATTAAGTGTTACAATGTCTTTCGTCTGGTCACCATAAGCCATGTATCCAAAGAAACCAAACAACACATACACAACCGTTATGCCTGAGAAAGCCATTGCAAGAACCCATGGAAATCTGTTCCGCTCACTCATCGACGACTCTAATGCCAACGTCATAGCAAAACCTTCATAACAGAACACCGCAACGCCTCCTGCGAATGGCAACCCAGCTAGGTTCGTTATTGCTTTTCTGTCAGTAAATCCATCGAACAGTTGGATGTCTTGCTTGACAACGATCGCCATGGCCAGAGCGTTACAGATATCGGCAAAGATGCTAAAAGGAGCTAGAGCAGAGAGGGAACGAATCCAAGAAAGAGCGATTTCGATTGGGACAAGAAGGAATATGAAGGATGAGATGCTGAGATTGTGGGATTTGAATATAGACGACAAGTTATGACCGATGAAGATCAAATAAGCCACAGCACCTCCGAATTGCGAGAGAACTATAAGAAACTCAGTGAGATACCGACCTTTTTTACCGAAAGCTCTGAAACCCAGATCGCCATATGTGTGTACTTTGTCGGATTCATCATCAGATGATAGAGGAGAAGAATCTAATTTATCCCTGCATCGAACAAGGAGAAGCATGCAGTAGTAAATGGTGATACTGGTGATTATTACTCCAAGGCCTCCTGCAAGCCAACCTGCAACCCTAAAAGCGTAAGGTAAGCCTAAGACGCCAGTGCCGATGATGACAACAATTATGTTTCCTAGCGTTTGAACCCATGAAGCAGTTTCCTTAGTTGAAGATTTGAGCAGAGGAACATCTGTTTCTTCCTTCGCCATTGATGACATAAAGACCCAATATAGACTTTGGGACGAATCAGCTATAACTCAACTCAATTACCTATCAAAATCTAAAACCGAAGAAAAACTTCCATGAGAGATCTTCAAATTACAACTTTGGCTTCTAAATTGAGCAGTGAGAGAAGGTGAACAACATGCATACCTGAAATCAAGATATGCATCAACAGCTCTTGCAGGGCCCGTCACGCCGCGCTCGTTCCACTCTATACGGCTTCCGTGGGAGATTTGTTCTCGAAGGCTAGATCTTCGATAGGTTTTCTGCTGGTTGGGTGCACTCTTCAAGGAATTAGAGGCGGATCAGCTATTCCTGCATCGATAGGAAGAACCTCATAGCATAAACGAGATAAGTTCCACATAATCAGAAAATGTCAGAGAAGAAACCAAAAATGGCATTATGTACATACTCCAGTGGGTTTTTGTTTTTTTGGGATAAGAACTAAAATACTTACCAACATAGAAACAGTTACAAATTAGAGGTTGTGGTTCCAGCCTATCATTAGAGCTATCTGATGCATACTTAGCTAAATTGACATATATTTCCTTAAGCATGGGGTATTAAAAAGTAGAAAACTTAACAGTTTTTGTTACTTCTGCCACTGCAACTAAACTATTAATGATACTAAGTGGCCAACTTTTAGTGTGTATAGGCAAGAAGGTTACAAGTTCGGAATTTTTGCACCAGATTTCCTTGATCTCAATATTCATTAATCTAGCTTTTTCCACGCCCTTTTGGATTTCTGCCAAAATCGCCTCCGCCACACCTGCATTGTCAATTTTTCCATTGCTGCAATACTGAAGACGGCCACTACTATGTATCCCCATACTCCATCATGCGCTCCCTATCCATTCATTATATATCCCTGCACAAAGTAAAATCGATTTGTTAGTGCGATGCATACATATCAAGGGACTAAGTTGATTACAGTTTGCAAGGGGGAAGGTCTTGGTGATGGGGTTGTGGGTTCAATGCTTGGTGCTGAGATGTGTAAGTCTCGAATCCACTTTGAAATTTCCTTTAACAAGTTTGGTTGGGTTTTCTTGAAAGGGTAAGAATTTCTTTCTTTCCATATAAAGTAGCAAGTAATTGCAAATACAAAGAGATACCACTTTTTGTTTGCATTTGATTGGTTGAATGAAATGCTTGGCATAGGTGAAGTATGTATGGATATGTCCAGTGCTCTGTCCTCAGTCCAAGAGGTCTTGCTACACGAATCCTCTTTGTCCACCTACAAGAGATAAAAACATGCCAAGTTGTCTCCCTTTCTTGGTTACATAGTAAACACACTGTGAAGTCCAACAGGGATAGAATCTCGTGGAGAAGTAGCCCGGCATTCAAAAGTCTCCATAGAAAAATTTTGAAATTGGGGTGAATTGGGATTTTCCATAGATATTGCCACCACTTTGAGAATTTATTCCTTAATGTAGAAAATTTTTCCATTTTTGTGGTGAAACTGCCATTGGATGAGAGTAAAGAGAACCAAGAGTTAGAATGATTAGATATCGAGATTGGAATAGAAATGAAGGAGTGAGAGGTGGCAGAGTTATCAGATAACTCCTTGTTAAGAGCTTGAAGATCTTCTACCACACAGGCCATTGTCACATTTCTTGGCTAGATAGAAAAATCCTAGTGCTAAGAAATTTTTCTTTGTAGGGGATGGTTCCATGGGTCAAACCAGAATGATGTGGTTTGCCCATTCCCTATTTTCCAACCTATCATTTCCTTTAGTGTCGGTAGGATACTAGTGATACTGTTCCAAATCAGTGAGCCTTTCTTACTCATAACTCGCGGTTCAAAGGGGGTTGTCATGTTGAAGTATTGGGACCATAATACCTTCACCCATAGAGCCTCTGGGTTTGTGAGCAATCTCCATCCTTGTCTCAAGAATAGTGCCTTGTTGTGATCTTCCATTTTTTTGAACCCGAGCCCTCCCAGACTCTTTGGTGTACAACATTTGTCCCATGATATTAGGGTTAGTGAATTGGTCTTTTCTGCTCCACCCTTCCAGAATTTGGCACAAATTTAACCCATCATCCTGCATATACCCTTGGGGATTCGAAAGCATTGCATCTGATACAGGGCTATTGTGAAACCCGGCCCTAACCTTGACCCGGATACTCCTTTGTCTGTAGGTCCGAAGACCCAAAGTAGAAGTGAAAGTCAACTATGTGCCATATTGGTAGAAGACATAGTGTTCGACTCCGAACCTATGGAGATTGAAGATGATGCCCCATACTTGAAGACAGTGTTGGATATAGAGAAAAGACTACGCCTTGATGAAGAGAAGATTGGTTGATGACCATAAAGCTTGGTGGGATATGATTTAAAGCCATTTTTCCATGCTAGGTAAGTTATAGAATATGTGTTTAATGTTTCGTTTGATTCTGAGTAGTGGAAGACCCTCAAATCCATGTCTTCGGATTTTCTATCTGCCTGGGTCGACTTGGACAGGCTACCCAGCCAATCGACCCAGAGATGCTAAACTCGAGCAGAATCTTCTGTTTAGGTTATGTTTCTATATATATCCCATGACTTTGTGATTTTAGTATCCCTAGCCTCCAAAGTACTTAGAGAACGAAGGGAAACCATCTCCAAGCCTCCAAAAGTGTAGAAGAAGATCTAATCTTGCAAACTTGCTAGTTCTCTCTCTTGTTCTTCAATCAAAGGTTAGTATTCAATCTTTTGTGTTCTTGATTCATTCTTTCCATGATCACTCTCATCTCTGAACTGAGATTATGATGAAGATGCTGCAACCTTGTATTCATATCTTTACATTCTCTTTTCATTCTCTTGTGCCATGATCATCTCATTCATTCTTTACATGATTTTTATGATTTCTTCTTAAACTATGATCATATTCTTATTTCGATTTATTCTACCATTATAGATGTTTCTCTATGATTATTCATACCTCTGATCTACTGTGTTCTTGTACTAGAATGAGATCTTATCATCTCTAGTTCATCTCTTTCGTTCATAGCATGTTTTCTAATGAAAACCATGATTTTTACCAAAATAGAAACTATGATTTCAAATTAGTAAGTAATGGTTTTAATGGTTGTTTGATGTCTAAATTATGCTTTTTAGTCTTAGACTACTATGTTATACGTTCTCTCCAAGTTTCGTCGCATTCCGAATTGTGTAGCATAGGTTTCGGATCAAGATTCTATTCTTGGATTCGGATGTGCTCTTGGGCAGAACTGCTGGGTCGATTGACTCATTCAACCCAGCCAATCAACCCGCAAGAACAGAATCTGATTTCTTCGTCCGTTTCGATTCAATTGATGCTTATTCTTTTAGGACTACTTCCTAATGATTGTGTGATGTTATTCTAGGGTTTATTTGCTAACTTTGGATTCATCCTCTTGTTCGTCCGGAATATATTCGAATCTATTTAAGGTAAGGAAAGTTGTTACCATGTTAACATAGATTGCATAGTTTTAGTTTCTAATTTGGGAACTACTTAGATTTTACTACCGTTATGTTAGTTTCTATTATGATATGAATGCTGCAAGTACATTAGGATCTTATTTCCTTATTTACTTTATGTACTTGGATCATGTATGAATACTTATTCATGTATGTTGCTTATTTATTTAATCTTGTCTTATTATACTCTTTCAAATGATGAGATATCTGTGGTGGATGATATGACTGAATTATGATTGTGATTGTTTAGGTATGATTTGGGATTGGGGAATGTCCTTTTGACATTTCTGTCCTTGGACCTCATTGGGAGTAGTATGGGATATTTCCAATGTTGCCCTTCGACACTTTCCCGAATTATTGGTTATCATAACTAGGACTTGTCTAGCGGTGTTTGGCTAGGTTATACCCCAGTTATATCAGACCTGATTCGGAAGGGTATTGAGACTGAACGACACGTGGTAGCAATGGGGATTCATGGGTGCTCAAGACCAGTGAGTTATATCCGTGAGGGGACATGAATCACATTGTGGGGCCCATTTATGGGTAGAGTTGCATATGGATAGACTTGGGTTCATGGGCGTTAAAGACCGGTAACCAACCCGTGAGAGGACATGAGAGCTTCCCGTTTACTATATGTGAATGATCTATAGGGTTGATGAGTCCGTATTTGAGATAGTCGGATACACTGACTCTAGTGTGAAGGATACCATAAAGGATCCAGAGAAGGGAGGAATGGACGTATCTGGATCTGAGTTGATGTAACTAAGTAGAAGACTTGCATTGGGCTAGGCTTTACCCTGACATGCGCCAATACTTAGACCAAACGGTGATGTGAGAGAGAGGTGACTTAACCCCCAGCTATGGATTGTCCGAGAGGAATGAAGGACCCTTTGCCAACCGAGGATGAGTGAATTGAAACATACCCAAAGAAGTATGGTGCTATGACTTAAAGCATGTCTGCCTATAGAGACCAGCATACATAGAGTTAGACTCATACATGCATTGTCTATCTCATATCATATCGCATTATGTTTTGCTTATGTTATCATGTTATTTATGCTATTATGGAATAACTTGCCTTGCTGAGTTTCTTTTGAAACTCACTCCTTTTGTACAACATCTTTTGTTAGATTATTTTGCAGGCCCTGATGGCTATGAAGCGCAATATGAGGAAGCGCATGATGAAGAAGCGTACCATACGCAAGGTGTTGGCGACTATGAAGATTACTTTGAGGATTCCTCGAGTGGTCTCACTGGTTACCAAGATTAGCTCTATTGTGGAGTGGGAACGTTTGAGCATTATTGATGAAGTCTATGTTTATGAAGACGTCCTTTACAAAGTATAATAGACTTAGTTTAGTTAGATTATATCTTTCTTTCTTATCTTTATAATCAATCGTAATCTCTTTTGATTTTCGAACTACATTCCGCTGTACTCGTGGAGTGAGATTCTGCCTCACTCTATATTTGATTTTATATACCTATTGGTATCATTTCCGCACTCTGATGAATATCTTGTTACTTACTTTGATTCATTTGAATAATATTGTAAACCTTGATTTAGTCTTGTTCTTGATTATATTGTTGTGAATGTGGGAGGTTGATTTTACTAACTACTGGATCTTGTGGGTGTGGATCACACACTCGGGTATGCCAGATAGGGTACCGGCTGGGTGGATGTGACAGATTGGTATCAGAGCCCACAGTTCCAAGTAAAATCCTAACCACAGAAACAATGATAGAACATTCCTGAGTCATAAATCTAGAAGTGACTCAAGTATTCTTAGAAGTGAATAATAGAACATTTGAATTAGAAACTTAAAAGTGAAGAATAATATACTCTGAATAATATACCTCGAATAATACACAATAAATCTGATTTAACAAACATCACATAATGCAACAAAAGAAAATACATAATACACAATAAGATGGTGAAACAAAAGTGAACTTCATTAATTCTAGGAAAGTTCAACAACAAGTTACATTTGAGAAACATAAAAGGAAATCCTAGTACAATCTATCTAGACTACTGTCTCTGCTCTCTCAGTACTCTAACATCCTCTACAACCTGAGTCAACTGTGACTCCATCCTCTCCTGTCTCGCCTCTATCCTCCCTAACATGGAAGTCATAGAGCGCATCTGTGCACACAGCTCCGCAGTCTCTGGAACTGTTAGTGAAGGGCCTCCGGTCTCAAAGTGTGATGATGTGGGGATCTCCTGATGACCTTGATCTACCTCACGCATCTCAATGTCATCTCCTGCCTGGTCATCTGTATATGGACCAGCATCGTGGTCACCACCATCCGACTCATCATCATCCTCATCTGTCTCAAGACCATCCTCATCATCTGACCTCTCAGTGTGAGTAATGTGCATCTGATGAATAGTCCTCGTCCCGATGTCATAGCCCAGCAATCGTGTCTGCATCAATGTATCCTCCAGCCTCACGCCAAAATGCCGGAAGATAAGTGTGAGTAGACGTCCGAAGCAAAGGTTCCGTACGCTTGGTGATGTCAGAACCTCTAGCATGACATTCTGAATGATGAAGGAAAGATCAATCTCGAAACCCCGGTATATGCGGTAAATCACTAGAGCATTCATCACTGGTACTCTCTCGTGATGCCCCGCCTTCGGGATGATGTTGCGACCCACAATGCGACCGAAGATTCTAGCCGAATCTGTCATCTATGCACTAGTCCGTGGTGTATAGCATCCATCATCTCTCCAAAGTGTGATGCAAACCTCATGCAACTCATGTGGTAGTAGAAAAGCATCTATCTCTGCCCCAGTCGGTATCCATACACACTCATGAGGATAGTGTGGTACCCGGAAGATCTCTGCCAGTGTACTAGTAGAAAATCGAATCCGTGTCTCTCGAACTCGACTCTCTAGGATCAACTCGAATGGACCTCGTCTCTGACCCTCCTCGATTGATGTAAGGTTGCTAAAGAACAACCTCACTAAATCTGGATAGACTGGAAGATCCTCAGTGAAAAGGTGCGTCCACTCCATCATATCGAATCTCTGACGGATCTGAAAAGTGCTAAGCTCTCGTAGCCTGAGTACTCGGCCATACTCAATGTGGCACCGCTCGAAGAAAGCCTCATACAAGTACTCCGCTCGGGGTGTACTAAATAGGTCTCTGCGAATGACTACATCTCGTGGCTCCAAAAGTGGAACCTGACCTCTGCCTCTGCCTCTGCCTCTCCTCCCACCCATGTGTCGTCCGCGAGGAGGCATGATGTCTGTATAGCTGTAAAAAAGACAAAAAGAGACTTGACGTTAGTAGAATTACAAAATTCAGCATGGAGGGTATTTTCGTAAATTTTGGAAATTCTCGATTTTGGCGAAATTTCAGTTTGGGCATACTAGCATGTGCATGGTACTTAGAATAGTGAGTTAGCATGTTTTATTAGAGAAAAACATTTCAATTTGATGGTTTAAAGGACAAAATTCAGCAAGCATAGAAAGGGGGAAAATTCTCAAATTATGTCAAAATGCGATTTTTGAAGTTTGGATTTGGCTCAATCAATTTACATACACAAGTTCATCATATCATTGCAAGAATGTAGGAATTGATTTGAAGTTGAAACTCTTTGCAGTTTGAAAATGAAAGAAGATTTTCAAAAGAGGGTTTTCGGTTGAGAAATCGTTAACAAGAGACCATGAAATGGATAGCAAGCATTGTAAAGACATGGCATTGTGTTAAGATTACCTAGAACGTGTTCCTATATGTTCCTAGACATGTTTCCTAGCAATTATAACAAGTAAATCGTGATATTTGGAAGAATACATTTCAGTTTTGAAGTTATGAAGCAAGGAAAATAAGAAATTTACCTTAGATGATGTTGCAAGAATGTTGGAGACTTGTTGTTGATGTTAGATAGCCTAGAATGACTCTTGAAGACCTTAGAGAACCTTGCCTTAGAGCTATCCCACGAAGCTTGGTGTTTTGGAATGAGTATGAAATGAAAAATGTGATTTTTAAGGTGTTTTTCGTGCACTGTTTGCGTGGGTCGACTGTTTGAGTCGACTGGATCACTCAACCAAGCCACTCGACCCAAGGAGTAAAATTTTTGAACTTTGGATAATTTTGGGGATTTTAATATATGATTCATGGATGACTTTTTGATGATAAAGTGATGATTTTTAGCCTTATTTGGATATGCTAAGACTAAGGTTAAGTGATTATTGATGGTATATTGGAAAATTTGCGTATTTTTGACTTATTTCGATTTTTGCAGAATGGTTGTGCTAAGAAATCGCAATATTGGTTCTAATAGTACTGGGAATGTGGAAGAGGTGTTTCATGATGATACTCCTAATGATAGCACTGGTCAGCACACTAATGTGAATGGTGATAATACGACCGGTATACCTAATGCTCCGAAAGTGAATAGTTTTCGTGATATTGCCAATATCATGGGCAACATCATGCAGCAGCAGTCGAATCAGTTCAACCAGATGATGACGGGTTTCATGACACTGCAAACTGAGACTCGTACTGGTGTGAATGGAACTCCTCATACCGCAGTCCCTAATGCGGAAAGGCTAGCTGGAACTCCTCATACTTGCCTGATGGAAAGTTTTCTGAAGATGCAAGTGCCTTCTTTCACTGGTGTTACTAAGGACACTTTGTTCCCTAAAAAGTGGCTGAGGGAATTAGAGAAAGCATTCTGTCACCTGCAGTGTTCTAAAGCACAAAAAATCTTGTTTGCCGAATAAAAGCTTCAGCAAGAAGCAGATGCTTGGTGGACCTCCACTCGTCCTATCTTGGAAACCTTGCATGTTGGTGGATTAACTTGGGAAATTTTCAAGGATGCATTTTGTAAGAACTATTTCCCTGAAGCGTTGGACGACGCTAAGGAAGCTGAGTTCATGGTTCTTACGCAAGGACTTTTGTCTGTGTTGGAATATCAACAGAAATTTGAAGAGCTATTTTACTTTTCCCCGGATTCTGTGAGACCTGATCGTGCCAAAGCAAAGAAATTTTTCAAGGGATTGCATCCTGCAATCAAGGCTTATCTTACTGTGATTTCGATTGAGAGCTACGCTCAGGTAGTTCAAGTTTTGAAGAATATTGAAGAAATTGAGAAGGAAAGTGAACGTGTGCAAAGAACGTGGCAGCCAAGGAACACTGGTTTGGTTGACCGTATGGAGAGAAGGTTCACTAGACCTACACCGTATTCTACTCCTAATTTTCAGCCTAGAAGTGTAGGCCAAAATTCTAGTTTTGCACCGGCCGGACAGCAGCGCCAATTCAGTGGGAACAGACCAATTGTGAATGTTCCAAATCCTAGACCAATGAGTGTGAACCCTAGACCTATGGGTCTGAAGCCTCCAGTGGTAGTACCTTCAGTTGGACCGCCGGTTTGTTTCTTTTGTAAGCAGCCCGGTCATTTTGCTCGTACTTGTCCCAAGAAGCCTAATCAGCCCTATGTTCCTCTAGTAAAGAGTGTACCTACCCTTGTGCCTGGAAAAGTGTTTGGTATATCTGGTACTAAACAAGATGCAAGTCATGAAGTTGTGACAGGTACTTTGTTAATCGCTTCTATTCCTGCATTTGTATTGTTTGATACGGGTGCATCTCATTCTTTTATCTCGTCTACATTCATTAGGAAGACTAACTTGTTACCTAAGAATTTGTCTAATTGTTTAATGATTAGTACTCCTACTAGATCAGTTGTGAAGTTAGATACAATGAAAGAAGATTGTCCCACTTTGATTTGCGAGAAGAAATTGAAAGCCGATTTAGTGATTCTTGACATGAAAGACTTTGATGTTATTCTTGGAATTGATTGGTTGACAACTCATAAGGCTGTAATTGTTTGTTCCTCAAGGAAAATTCTATTTCAGATTAGTAGTAATTCAGCCTTTGAGTTTCAAGGTGATAAAGGAAGAGTTAGTAAGAAGACTTTGACTGCTTTGATGCAAGTTTGTGCACTAGTGGAAAGTGCTACAGCTGAAAGTGAAGTCAAGGAAGTGAAGAAGAAGCTTGAAGAAGTTGAAGTTGTTTGTGATTTTAAGGATGTCTTTCCGGATGATTTATCAGGATTACTTCCGGACAGAGAGTTGGAATTTTCGATTGAATTAATTAAAGGAGCTGCTCCAGTATCTAAAGCTCCATATAGAATGGCGCCTACCAAGTTGAAAGAACTACAAGACCAGCTGAATGAACTCTCAGATAAAGGTTATATACAGCCTAGTGTATCGCCTTGGGGAGCCCTGGTTTTGTTTGTTAAGAAGAAAGATGGTAGTATGCGTATGTGCATTGATTACCGTGAGTTGAACAAATTGACCATTAAGAATAGGTATCCGCTGCCTCGGATTGATGATCTTTTCGATCAGTTGAGAGGTGCAGCAGTGTTCTCGAAAATTGATTTGAGATCCGGATATCATCAGTTGAAGGTGAAAGCTAGTGACATTTGTAAGATAGCTTTTAGGACAAGATATGGTCATTTTGAGTTTAGAGTCATGCCCTTTGGTTTGACTAATGCTCCTGCTGTGTTTATGGACTTGATGAATCGAGTATTTCATGATTTGTCAGATAAGTTCGTTATTGTCTTTATCGATGACATTTTGATTTACTCAAAGAACGAAGAAGAGCATCGGAAGCATCTTGGTATTGCTTTGCAAAGACTAAGAGAGAAGAAGTTGTATGCCAAGTTTAGTAAGTGTGAATTCTGGCTTCCAAAAGTGGTATTTCTTGGTCATGTCATTTCAACCGAAGGTATTCGTGTCGATCCCGACAAGGTTAAGACAGTTGCCGAGTGGGAAAGACCGAAGACTGTGTCAGAAATAAGAAGTTTCTTAGGTTTGGCTGGTTATTACAGGAGATTTATTGAGAACTTTTCTAAGTTGGCTGCTCCTATGACTAAGCTAACTAGGAAGGAGGAAAAGTTTGTTTGGTTTGACGCATGTGAGAAGAATTTTCAAGAATTGAAGGATAGATTGACAAGTACCCCGGTTTTGACAATACCCGATAATTCCGGTGGTCTGACAGTCTATACCGATGCGTCTAAGATTGGTTTAGGTTGTGTTTTAATGCAACATAGGAAGGTGATAGCTTATGCTTCAAGGCAATTGAAAGAATATCAGCGGAATTATCCCACTCATGATTTAGAACTTGCAGCCGTTGTTTTTGCCCTAAAGATTTGAAGACATTACTTGTATGGTGAGAAGATTGCTATTTTCACAGATCATAAGAGCTTAAAGTACTTCTTTACCCAAAAGGAGTTAAATATGAGACAAAGAAGATGGTTGGAATTAGTCTCTGATTATGATTGTGATATCCAGTATCATCCTGGTAAAGCAAATGTTGTTGCGGATGCTCTTAGTAGAAAAAGTAACAAGAAGGAACTAGATTTGAATGCTTTGAGCAAGTCGTTGTTGAAGTCAATTTCAGATTTTGAATTGGAAGTTGTTTTGCAAAGTTCAGATGTTGTGCTTTCAGCCATGATAGCAAGATCCACCCTTAGGGATCGAATTGTTGCCTTGCAAGATTCAAATCTGGAATTGAAAGAGAAGATAGAGAAGATTTCTTTAAATTCTGATTTGGACCCTGATTTTAGTATGTCTACAGATGGTGCCTTATTGTTTAGAGGAAGACTTTGTGTGCCTGCAAATGAAGAAGTTAAAAAGGAAATTTTGAAGGAAGCACACTAGTCGATCATTACCGTACATCCAAGAGGTACGAAGATGTATAAGGATTTGAAAGAACATTTTTGGTGGATTTTTTGGTGGATTGGATTGAAGGCTGATGTAGAAGATTTTGTAGCGAAGTAAGAGACTTGTCAACGTGTTAAAGCTGTTCGACAACCTCCGTCTGGATTATTGCAACCCCTACCTTTACCTAGTTGGAAATGGGAGAACATTACTATGGACTTCAAGACTAGCTTGCCTCGAACAAGTAGAGGTAATGACACTGTATGGGTAATTGTGGATAGATTGACCAAATCAGCCCACTTTATTCCTATGAAGATCACTCACACTATGGATAAGTTAGCTAGACTTTATGTGGATAATGTTGTTCGTCTGCATGGAGTGCCTGTGAGTATTGTGTCTGATCGTGACCCTAGGTTTACTTCAAGATTTTGGAATAGTTTGCAGGTAGGTTAGGGCACCCAATTGAATTTGAGTACTACTCATCACCCACAGTCTAAGCGGACAATTCAGATTTTGGAAGATATGCTTAGATCTTGTGTTGTTGATATGAGTGGTAATTGGGATGAACATTTAGCTTTGGTTGAGTTTTCCTATAACAATAGTTATCAGTCGACGATAGGCATGGCTCCATTTAAAGCTTTATATGGAAACACTTGTAGGACACCTCAGTATTGGACCGAAACTGGAGAAAGGAAAGTGTTAGGCCCATAAATGATTGAAGCTACAAGTGCGATGGTAGATATGATAAGAGAAAGGATTAAGACTGCTTAGTCAAGACGAAGGTCTTATGCTGATAGAAGAAGGTCAGATTTGGAATTTCAAGTTGGCGAGAACGTTTTTCTAAAGGTATCGCCTATGAAGGGTGTAATGAGGTTTAATGTTAAAGGAAAGCTTAGTCCTCGTTATATTGGACCTTATGAGGTTCTTGAAAGGATTGGATCAATTACTTACCGTTTGGCTTTACCTTCGTCACTCGTTGAGACTCATAATGTATTTCATGTTTCGATGCTTCGAAAGTATGTTGAGAACCCGGATCATATACTACAACAAGAACCTGAAGGACTTTGCGCTGATCTAGCTTATAAAGAAGAACCGGCTAAAATATTGGATAGAAAG
Organism: Hakea prostrata; assembly: GCF_041222555.1. Lineage (NCBI taxonomy): Eukaryota > Viridiplantae > Streptophyta > Magnoliopsida > Proteales > Proteaceae > Hakea > Hakea prostrata. The sequence continues at coordinate 7,419,975 of NC_142609.1, forward strand.
GACAAGCAGTTAAGGAATCGAACTATCCCTTTGGTGAAGATTTAGGGGAAGAACCATACCCCTGAAGAAGCGTCTTGGGAGAAGGAAGAAGACATGAAGGAGAAGTTTCCTCATCTTTTTGGAAGTTCTGGTATGCTTTCAATTTCAAGGACGAAATTTCTTTTAAGGAGGGGGGAATGTGAAACCCGGCCCTAACCTTGACCCGGATACTCCTTTGTCTGTAGGTCCGAAGACCCGAAGTAGAAGTGAAAGTCAACTATGGGCTATATTGGTAGAAGACATAGTGTTCGACTCCGAACCTACGGAGATTGAAGATGATGCCCCATACTTGAAGACAATGTTGGATATAGAGAAGAGACTACGCCTTGATGAAGAGAAGATTGGTTGATGACCATAGAGCTTCGTGGGATATGATTTAAAGCCATTTTTCCATGCTAGGTAAGTTATAGAATATGTGTTTAAAGTTTCGTTTGATTCCAAGTAGTGGAAGACCCTCAAATCCCTGTCTTTGGATTTTCTGTCTGCCTGGGTCAACTGCTTGGGTCGATTGGGCCAGGCTACCCAGCCAATCGACCCAAAGATGCTGAACTCGAGCAGAATCTTCTGTTTAGGTTATGTTGCTATATATACCCCATGACTTCATGATTTTAGTATCCCTAGCCTCCAAAGCACTTAGAGTACGAAGGGAAACCATCTCCAAGCCTCCAAAAGTGTAGAAGAAGATCTAATCTTGCAAACTTGCTAGTTCTCTCTCTTGTTCTTCAATCAAAGGTTAGTATTCAATCTTTTGTGTTCTTGATTCATTCTTTCCATGATCACTCTCATCTCTGAACTGAGATTATGATGAAGATGCTGCAACCTTGTAGTCATATCTTTACAATCTCTTTTCGTTCTCTTGTGCCATGATCATCTCATTCATTCTTTACATGATTTTTATGATTTCTTCTTAAACTATGATCATATTCCTATTTTGATTTATTCCAGCATTATAGATGTTTCTCTATGATTATTCATACCTTTGATCTACTGTGTTCTTGTACTAGAATGAGATCTTATCATCTCTAGTTCATCTCTTTCATTCATAGCATGTTTTCTAATGAAAACCATGATTTTTACCAAAATAGAAACTATGATTTCAAATTAGTAAGTAATGGTTTTAATGGTTGTTTGATGTCTAAATTATGCTTTTTAGTCTTAGACTACTGTGTTATACGTTCTCTCCAAGTTTCGTCGCATTCCGAATTGTGTAGCAAAGGTTTCGGATCAAGATTCTATTCTTGGATTCGGATGTGCTCTTGGGAAGACTGCCTGGGTCGACTGACTCATTCAACCCAGCCAATCAACCCGCAAGAACAGAATCTGATTTCTTCATCCGTTTCGATTCGATTGATGCTTATTCTTTTAGGACTACTTCCTAATGATTGTGTGATGCTATTCTAGGGTTTATTTGCTAACTTTGGATTCATCCTCTTGTTCTTCCGGAATATATTCGAATCTATTTAAGGTAAGAAAAGTTGTTACCATGTTAACATAGATTGCATAGTTTTAGTTTCTAATTTGGGAACTACTTAGATTTTACTACCGTTATGTTAGTTTCAATTATGATATGAATGCTGCAAGTACATTAGGATCTTATTTCCTTATTTACTTTATGTACTTGGATCATGTATGAATACTTATTCATGTATGTTGCTTATTTATTTAATCTTGTCTTATTATACTCTTTCAAATGATGAGATATCTGTGGTGGATGATATGACTGAATTATGATTGTGATTGTTTAGGTATGATTTGGGATTGGGGAATGTCCTTTTGACATTTCTGTCCTTGGACCTCATTGGGAGTAGTATGGGATATTTCCAATGTTGCCCTTCGACACTTTCCGAATTATTGGTTATCATACCTAGGACTTGTCTAGCAGTGTTTGGCTAGGTTATACCCCAGTTATATCAGACCTGATTCGGAAGGGTATTGAGACCGAACGGCCCATGGTAGCAATGGGGATTCATGGGTGCTCAAGACCAGTGAGTTATATCCTTGAGGGGACATGAATCACATTGTGGGACCATTTATGGGTAGAGTTGCATATGGATAGACTTGGGCTCATGGGCGTTCAAGACCGGTAACTAACCCGTGAGAGGACATGAGAGCTTCCCGTTTACTATATGTGGATGATCTATAGGGTTGATGAGTCCGTATTTGAGAGAGTCGGATACACTGACTCTAGTGTGAAGGATACCAGAAAGGATCCCGAGAAGGGAGGAATGGATGTATCTGGATCTGAGTTGATGTAACTAAGTAGAAGACTTGCATTGGGCTAGGCTTTACCCTGACATGCGCCAATACTTAGACCAAACGGTGATGTGAGAGAGAGGTGACTTAACCCCCAGCCATGGATTGTTCAAGAGGGATGAAGGACCCTTTGCCAACCGAGGATGAGTGAATTGAGACCTACCCAAAGAAGTATGGTGCTATGACTTAAAGTATGTCTGCCTATAGAGACCAGCATACATAGAGTTAGACTCATACATGCATTGTCTATCTCATATCATATCGCATTATGTTTTGCTTATGTTATCATGTTATTTATGCTATTATGGAATAACTTGCCTTGCTGAGTTTCTTTCAAAACTCACTCCTTTTGTACAACATCTTTTGTTAGATTATTCTGCATGCCTTAATGGCTATGAAGTGCAATATGAGGAAGCGCAAGATGAAGAAGCGTACCATATGCAAGGTGTTGGCGACTATGAAGATTACTTTGAGGATTCCTCGAGTGGTCTCACTGGTTACCAAGATTAGCTCTATTGTGGAGTGGGAACGTTTGAGCATTATTGATGAAGTCTATGTTTTTGAAAACGTACTTTACAAAGTAGAATAGACTTAGCTTAGTTAGATTATATCTTTCTTTCTTATCTTTAGAATCAGTTGTAATCTCTTTTGATTTTCGAACTATATTCCGCTGTACTCGTGGAGTGAGATTCCGCCTCACTCTATATTTGATTTTATATACCTATTGGTATCATTTCCGCACTCTGATGAATATCTCATTACTTACTTTGATTCATTTGAATAATATTGTTAACTTTGATTTAGTCTTGTTCTTGATTATATTGTTGTGAATGTGTGAGGTTGATTTTACTAACTACTGGATCTTGTGGACTGTGGATCACACACTCGGGTATGCTAGATAGGGTACCGGCTGGGTGGATGTGACAGCTATAGATTGAAGTGTTGATTGCATCAAAACAGTCCTTCCTGGATATGACAAATTTAATGCTTTCCTTGTCGCTAGTTTTTTATTCATTCAATCCAATATGAACTAGAAATGTTGACTTTTCTTCCGCCCTTGGAACAAGTTGGTACCCAGATAAGTTGCCTCCTTATTTTTTTCTAGTACTCCTAGCACTTTTTTAATTTGTTGTCTTTTTGTTGGGTGTACATTTTGGCTAAAAAAGATCCCACCTTTTTCAAAGTTAATTTCTTGCATTGTCAACTCCGAGAATAGTTCTAACACCGCCTTTACTATTAGTATGTCTCCCATCTCAGCCCTATAGAAGAGGAGGGTTTCATCTGCAAAAAACAGGTGAAAGAGTCTAGATAAAACTTCCATCACTAGCAAAAAAAGGAAATGCTAAGGGTGTAACAACCGCCGTATTTCTAATCCGGGATCCGTTTTGCAGGTCCAAGAACCCGAAGGTCTAGCCGGGTAAATTTGTGGAGTGTCCGGATAGAAGTCCATGATCCATACCCTGAACCCATGGATCTGGATTCTCTTGATGAGGAGCCTGTCTTGCTTGGTAGTTGGACTTCTATGAGGCAAGTGATGTCTAGAGATGTCTGGAATGAAGGTAAGACCTCCCCCATGTGTCCATTTGGGTTAGGTTGTACTTGGACATCAACCCCCTGAGCAAAGCACTCTTGTATAGATGGAAGATATACACCGGAAGATGGATTGGTTTTCCATGAAGGAACCTTCACGTATGAAGAAGATGTGGCACCGGCAATGGGAAATGGAGATAGCCTATGCGGGAGCTCGTGCGAGTGCGTGGAATGCACTTATAGCACCCATTGATGGGTGGAGGAGACAGGTTGCCAGACAGTTTGCTCACCGTATGGAGAAGAACTAGAGGACCCCATTTCTAGAAATTCATGAAAAACATTATCTAGCTTTAGAGAAAGAAACTGGAAGGAAAATCATGTAACTCTTTTTGATTGCTTCGCTAAACTCATTTTCATTTTGATTATTTATTCTTTCCTTGATTATTTTATTGGAGTATGTGAACTCATATAATCCTTTTATTTAATTATTGAACTTATTCTTGCTCATGATTGTCTTTACTTGCATTTATTATTATTGATAGACTAAAACCGTGGATCTTGTGACGAATCACTCCCACGGGTTGTCGGGCGGGTAACCGAGACCGGCGGGTGGGGAGTGACAGAGGTGGTATCAGAGCCATGGTTTTACAAAGTCAATAATTGTTAATACAAGTGTTAGATGAGCGATCTGAGTCATAGATCTAGAAGTGACTCAAGAGAACTAGAGTGAATAGTAGGAAAACTTTTCGTTAGAAACAAACTAAGAAAGTAAGTGAATTTTGCTTTTGCATAACTTACTATAAGTCAAGTGAAATACATTCTCACATTATAATTATCAAAAAAGTGCATAAGAGATAATAATAAAAATGCAACAAGCATAATTGTACTTCATTAATAAGTAAAATAAAAAAATAAAAAAAAAAAAAAAAAACTTTACATAACTTGGAGCATGCTCTATGCTCTACAAAAGATAGGGAATAAACATGTGCTGAATAAAAACTACAATAAACATATCTAAATCCTAAAGTCAATCTATATTGAATAAAAAAGGACAAAAGCCTAAGTCTAACTACTCCTGTGGTGGTGGTGGTGGTGCAAGCCTCATCTGGCGAAGAATGTCAAGGCACTCTGCTATCTGGCCCATCATCTCTGCCTGACCCTGCTCGAACTGGTCCATCCGAGTGAACAAACCTCTAGCCCAAGGTGGTGCGACCTCCGAAGTGTCTTGAGTCCCGGATGTACCCCCTACCTCAAACTGAGAAGGTGGTGGTGAGTCTGCATGATCAGCATCATCAGCCTCTACATCCATGTCCTCCGGCTCGGCTGGCATCTCTGGTGAATTTAGTCCGCCCAGTAAGTGCATCTGAGCGACCAACTATGACCAATCGTATTGCCATGACCGACCGGAATAGCCTCCTCTCCCTCGAAGTCGACCCCAAAGTGCTCAAAGATCCGTGTCAGTAGTCGCCCATATCCAAGGTTCGGTTCCCTCGGATGTGTCACTCGATAGATCATGGCATTCTGAATGATGTATGCCAAGTCTATCTGATAGAGGGTGTACACGGAGAAGGTCATCATGGCCTGCATGAGTGAGATCTCACTCTGGTGTCCTGCCTTAGGCAATAGGTTTCGTGCTATGATTCGTGAGATTATCCGGCATGAGGGAAGCAGCTCAGTCACCAACTCTACCCCATTGCATGTCCCTAAGCTGATGCCTGAGTAGATGAGAGCTCTCTCCTCCCAGAAGATGACATCATCTGACTCTGCTCCCGGCTCGAATCATCTCCTGTCTCAGTGGATGTATGGCACCTCAAGGATGTGAGCCAGCTCCTTAGTTCAATGGTGAAGCGAATGTCTGTAGTCTTCACTCGGCTCTCTATGACCAGCCTGGTGTCATGCTCTCCCACTCGCTCTCTGTGGAAGGTCAGATTGCTATAAAATAACCTGACTAGCTTTGGATAGGCATCCTCATTCAAGAACAAGGTACCTCTCCAGCCCATTGCCGCAAACCTATCCTCAATCTGGAATTGCTCTAGCTCTGAAGTCACCACCGGTCGTCCATACTCGATTGGGCGCTGACTGAAGTGGCCAAAGTACAACTCATGTGCCTCTAGTGTCATAAAGTAGTCTGGATGGACTGGGTCATATGCGTCACCCCTACCCTGACCACGACCTCGGCCGCGAATGGGTACTCTCCTACCTCCGCGGGCAGCCATCTAGTGTGAAAAATCTGTTTTTGGGTAAAAAGAAAGCAAAATAAGAGTTAGAACATGTCCAGTAACTACCTCCAAGTGTAAAAATGCATAGTGAACAGTAGATCTATGCCTAGAAATGTTTTGGGAAGTAAAAGAGACATTTTGCATCAAAGAAAACCTAGAAATAGTTGCACATTGTAGTTTCTCACATGCAAACCATAGAAAAGAAGGGTTTTGTGAGATGTTTACTTGTGTAGCGTGTGTAGTTTGCATGGGAAGTAGATCCGAAGCCAACAAAGTCTCCAAAATACTTTCCTTAGCCTAAGCACGAAATCCCCAGAGCCCTAGTGCTGATTTGTGCTATGCAGAAGTGAAATGGGACCCAAAACGGTGTATAAAAGCGTTCTGTCGCATGAATTTTGGGGCGGTCGCTACTGGTGGTCAATTGACTCAAGCGACCGGCTTGAGCGACCGGCCCATTTGTTGTTGCCCAATTTTTTGGATTTTGGCCCTGTTTTGATTCTTTTTGGACTTTGTGCTTAATGTTCCCTTTGTTTATGAGTGTTGCCCTTGTTGTGGTGTTTGTTTCGTTTGAAGAATCTTTTCGGACTTGATCATACAATGTTGCTAATTTCTAGAGTTCTTTTCGCAACATGGTTTAGTTAAGAAATCGCGTGTACTTGAATGGTCAAGAAAGTGAAGATGGTGGAGAAGATCAGAACCGTGTTGAGAAGCACTGGAACTGAAGTCCCGAGAGTTGAAATTCCTCTTCCTGGCGGAAATCCTCCTCCTAGAGGCGTTGCAAGTAGTCTCTATTCAAGATGTGATGAACATTCTGGGAAACATGTTGCATCAACAGCAGAATCAATTTACTACTATGATGCAAGGTTTCGTGACTACTCAGCAGAATGCCCAAGCAACTCGTAATCTTAATGGAGCTGGTACTTCTGCAGCTGGTACTTTTGTGGACGGTTTTGCCCCTGGTCCTCATTCAAGATTGATGGAGCATTTCTTGAAGCTCTAGATCCCTACTTTCACTGGTATTTCGTTGGATACATTGTTCCCTAACAAGTGGATCCGAGAGATGGAAAAAGCTTTTCGCAACCTCCGTTGTAATGAAGCTTAGAAGATTCTGTGTGCAGAACAAAAAGATTGTAGCATGAAGCTTATGCATGGTGGAATGCTACCAGACCTATTTTGGAAGCTTCACACCTGGTTCATACTTGGGAAATTTTCAAGGAAGCCTTTTGCAAGAATTACTTTCCTGAGTCTGTGAAAGATGCTAAGGAAGCTGAGTTCATGGCACTCACACAGGGACCTAGTACTATTCTGGAGTACCAAAAGAAGTTTGAAGAGTTGTTCTTCTTTGCCCCTGCAACGTTTAAAGGTGATTGAGAGAAGGCAAAGAAATTCTTCAAAGGTTTGAGGCCATCTCTGAAGACTTATCTGGCGATTCATCCGATTGTGGACTATGCTGAGATGGTTCAGAATGCGAAGAAAGTGGAAGATAATGAAAGAGAGAATTATCAGCTCCAGCATTCTGTTGCGAACTGGAACCATTTGGTGGACCATAACCGGAGATTCTCTAGGCCTACTCCCTATTCCGCCCCTTCATTTCAGCCTAGAGGAGCTAGTCCCAGTCTTAGCTCTGCCTCGAGTTATGGTTCTAGCAGTGGACCGGTGCGTCCTGTTGCAGGTAGTCAGGGTACTGGACCAATCTATGCTAACCCCCGTCTAGTGGTTAATAACCAGAGACCTGCATATCCTTCTTCAGCAGCTCCTGTGGGTTGTAGGGATTTGACTTGCTTTAATTGTGGGAAGTCGGGTCATTATTCTCGTAACTGCACTCAGAGGTCGAATCCTCAGATGTCAGCTTTGAAGTCTGCTTCAAATGTTCCTTCTGGGAAAGTGTTCAGCATTCCCAGTGTAGAATCTGAGACAGATCACGATGTTGTGAAAGGTAATATCCCAGTATCATCTATCTCTGCTTTTGTATTATTTGATACTGGTGCATCTTATTCATTCATAGCATCTTCATTTGTGAGTTGTATTCCTGTTGCACTTGCAAAGTGGGAAAGAGGACTTGTTATTAGTACTCCTACCAGATCTGTTGTTAGATTAGATGAAGTGGTTGAGTCTTGTCCAATTGGGATTGCTGGTAGAATTTTGGAAGCCCATTTGATCAAGTTGGATATGTCTGATTTTGATGTGATACTTGGAATGGATTGGATGTCTAAGTATGGCACAATTATCCTCTGTTCTGAAAGGAAGGTATTGTTTCATCCTAAGGATGATAGTCCGTTTGAGTATCAAGGAAGTCAAAGGAAGTTGAACAAGAAGATTGTGGCTACAACTGTTAAAGTCAGGCAATGGACCAAAGATGTTGGACTTCTTTCCTCTTCTGTGGATGTCTCGGAAGGTGTGAAACAGTTGTCTGATATTGAAGTTGTCAGGGACTTTCCTGATGTTTTCCCTGATGATTTGTCTAGTTTTCCTGCAGAGAGGGAGTTAGAGTTTTCAATTGACCTAATTCCTGGAGCAGCCCCTGTTTTGAAAGCTCCGTATCGGATGGCTCCGACTGAGTTGAAAGAACTTCAGACTCGGTTAAATGATTTGACAAGCAAAGGCTTTATCCAACCCCGGTGTTGTTCGTGAAGAAGGACGGTAGTATGTGGATGTGCATAGACTATCAAGAATTGAACAAGTTGATGATCAAGAATAAATATCCTCTTCCAAGGATCGATGACTTGTTTGATCAGTTGAAAGGTGCCGCTGTTTTCTCGAAGATTTATCTAAGATCTGGGTATCATCAGTTAAGAGTGAAGTCCAATGATGTCTGTAGGACTGCATTTAGGACTAGATATGGGCATTACGAATTTCGAGTCATGCCTTTTGGTCTTACTAATGCACCGGCAGCATTCATGGATCTGATGAACCAAGTATTTCAAGATGTTTTGGATAAGTTTATCATTGTATTCATTGATGACATTCTGATTTATTCGAAACACGAGGAAGATCATGTGCACTTGAGTTTTGCCCTACAGCGTTTGAGAGAGAAGAAGTTGTTTGCCAAGTTCAGTAAATGTGACTTTTGGTTACCAAAAGTTATGTTCTTAGGTCACATTGTTTCTGCTGACGGTATTAAGTTTGACCCTGCAAAGGTTCAAGCTGTAGCCGATTGGGACCGACTTAAGTCAGTCACCGAGATTCGAAGTTTTCTTGGTATGGCGGGATACTATAGGCTGTCACGACCCCAGTGTTCATAGGCTTGGTGGGGCCCACATCATGTACATTCCACTAGGGCACGGGAGCATTCCTTAAAAGAAACCGTTTTTAACTACTAAAACCAGACTAAACATTCTTTAGCACAAACAAACAACCGCCGATAATTTGCCTCATAAACATATATATGTACACGAGCTAAAGTCCGGTTATATTTACATTTGACCTTTCAACGGTGTCAGATCAATACATGCAGTCTCAAAGAAATATATACATTCCCGTCGATTATACAAACATCAAGCGTAACGAAATGAATGAGATTACATCTTCAACTTTAAAGGCATTGACAGATGGCAACACCTTGCCTTTATCATGAATCGAGTACGTCAACATTTACAATAATGAGCTTGCCGGTAGCAATAAAGACAACCATGTAAGTAAGTCGGGCAATTTATCATGTATCAATCATCACATCACGTCATCAAATCATATAACATCAACATTCCAAACTTTCCTTTCTTTTCCTTTTCTGTCATTTTCTTTTCTTTCTTTTTCCTTTTTCCTTTTCCTTTTCCCTTTTCTTTTACTTGCATTTCAGTTATCGACATTATAGTCTTGAGCCTAGGCAAATCCGGAGGATGCACATATCTCTTCACCACCGAAGTGGCTTGTCTCTTCACCACCGAAGTGGCCAGCTCTTCACCACCGAAGTGGCCGCTCCACCACGAAGGGCCGCCCACCACGAAGTGGCCGCCACCACCGAAGGGCCGCCCACCACCGAAGTGGCCGCCCACCACCAAGGGCCAGGCAAAAGGCCGACACCCATGGATCCACAGCATAGACTCAACACGGCGCCATGCCCCGGGGACAAAGACCAGGACAGAAGCTATACAACCACCCACTCAACCAGAGCAACCATACCGCAATCAAATACACATCAACACATGGCTCATATGAATAAAGGGACACAACCAACAACAACAAAACATGAGAGCAGAACACAACACCGAACAGCAGAGTTCCATCATAAATATGAGAGCAGATAATTACATAACATGCATAAATCAAATGCAAAAACAGCAAGAAGCTAAACACCACAAGCACAACAAGCAGAGCGCACCAACCAGCACGCACAAACACAAAACATATATCAGCACTCCATAAAGCACATCGAAAAATAACATAAACATGTGCCATGTGCAGACATATCAAAAGAAAGAAAACACCAAACAACAAGGTTGGCAAAACAAGGGGGACGGCCACAAACCGCCGCACGACGACAAGGCAAACGAACGAGGAGCCAACGGGAAACCAAATATCGAAAGGGGAACCCCAAGAAAAGACAGACACCCTCAACCAACGCAAAAGAAAAGAGTAAAAAAGAAAAAAAAGCCAAAAAAGACGAAGAGAACACCAAAAACAAAAGGGGGGAAAGGGAGGGAAGGAGACCAAGGGGAAAAAAAAAAAATATATAAATAAAAAATAATAATAAAGATAAGGGGAGGGCGGGGGGAATAAGGGGGCCCACGGGGTAAATAACGGGCAAAGCGATCATTTAGTGGTTGGTTAATTCTGTTGTGGGACCCACAAAGATGTCGACCTCGATCACATGACACGTCACAAATAAAATAATACTAGAAAAGATGCGGGGCATTCATAGGCGCTTCATTGAGAATTTATCTAGATTATTATCTCTGATGACAAAGCTTACCAAAAAAAGGAATCAAGTTTGAGTGGAACGAAGCCTATGAAAAGAGTTTTCAAGAACTCAAGAAGAGGTTGACTAACACTCCGATGTTAACGATACCAGATGACTCTTGAGGTTTGACAGTATATACCAATGCCTATAAAGTTGGTTTGGGTTGCGTTCTGATGTAGCATGGGAAGGTTGTAGCTTATGCTTCTAGGCACTTGAAGAACTACGAGCATAACTATCCTACTCATGATTTGGAATTGGCAGCTGTGGTTTTTGCTCTGAAGATCTGGCATCACTATCTGTATGGTGAAAAGATATCGATTTTCACTAACCACAAGAGTCTCAAGTATTTCTTTACTCGAAAGGAGTTGAATATGAGACAACGAAGATGGCTAGAACTGGTGAAGGACTATGATTGTGATATTCAGTATCATCCAGGAAAAGATGTGGTTGCTGATGCTTTGAGTAGGAAGAGTAATCGAGAAAGTGTAGATCTAACATCTCTCAGTATGCCCTTATTGTTCTCCATTGTCAAATTTGGACTTGAGATTTTGTCAGAGAATTTCATTGCTATTTTGGCAGCTATGTCAATTCGACCGGGTTTGAGGGACCAAATTGTTGCTCTGCAATCGACTGATCTGGAATTGAAGAAGAAGATTGACCTGATCACTTCAAAGACTAAGGACGTGGAAGATTTCTCCCTAGCCTTTGATGGTGCTCTTGTTTTTAGAGAAGGAGTTTGTGTTCCTGCTGTAGAAGACCTTAGAAAAGAAATCTTGACTGATGCTCATCAGTCCATCTTTACTATTCATCCCGGAAGTGTAAAGATGTACCAGGATATGAAAGGGTATTTTTGGTGGTCCGACATGAAGAATGATGTTGAAGACTTCATTGCTAAGTGTGGGACTTGTCAAACGTGTGAAAGCTGTCCGGCAACCTTCGTCTGGCCTTCTGCATCCTCTTCCAGTACCTAGTTGGAAGTGGGAAGACAATGCTATGGATTTTGTCACAGGTCTACCCCGAACTAGCAAAGAGAATGACTTAATGTGGGTGGTAGTGGACCGACTAACCAAATCGGCTCATTTCATTCCAATGAAAATCACCTATACTATGGATAAGTTGGCCCGACTCTATTTGATAATGTGGTGAGACTGCATGGTGTTCCTGTTAGCATTGTGTCGGATAGAGACCCGAGGTTTACTTCAAGTTTTTGGAATAGTCTGCAGAGGCTCTGTAGTACTCAGATGAATTTAAGTACTGCTCATCATCCTCAGACCGATGGATAATCGGAAAGGACCATACAAATTTTGGAAGATATGCTTAGAGCGTGCGTGATTGATATGAGTGGTAACTAGGATGACCACCTAGCCTTGGTGGAGTTTGCTTACAATAACAGTTATCAGTCCACTATTGGAATGGCCCCGTTTAAAGCTTTGTATGGAAAGACTCGTAGAACTCCTCTGTATTGGGATGAAGTTGGGGAAAGGCGTGTTCTTGGCCCTGATCTAATTGAAACCATCGGTACCATGGTGGATATGATTAGAGAAAGGATCAAAACTGCCCAATCTAGACAGAAGTCTTATGCGGATAAAAGAAAATCAGACCTTAAGTTTCAAGTTGGAGAGCGTGCATTTTTTAAAGTGTTTCCGATTAAGGGAGTCATGTGTTTCAATATCAAAGGAAAGCTCAGCCCTAGGTATATTGGTCCCTTTGACATTATTGAAAAGGTTGGACCAGTAGCTTATCGGTTGGCTCAGCCTCCGTCTCTTGTTGGTGTGCATGATGTTTTGCGCAGAGCAGTTGCTCCAGCATGAACCGGAAGGTTTGAGTGCGGATTTGACGTATGATGAAGAACCGGCTGAGATTTTGGACCGGAAGGATAAGTAGTTGAGAAACCGGTCTATACCTTTGGTGAAGATCAGATGGAAGAATCACTCTTTTGAGGAAGCATCTTTGGAAAAAGAAGATGAGATGCGGTCCAAGTATCCTCATCTTTTTGAACTTACAGGTACGTTCTAATTTTGGGGACGAAATTTCTTTTAAGGAGGGAGGGATGTAACAACCCCCGTATTTCTAACCCGGGATCCGTATTGAAGGTCCGAGAACCCGAAGGTCTAGCCGGGTAAATTTGTGGAGTGTCCGGATAGAAGTCCATGATCCATACCCTGAACCCATGGATCTGGATCCTCTTGATGAAGAGCCTGCCTTGCTTGGTAGTTGGACTTCTGTGAGGCAAGTGATGTCTAGAGATGTCCGGAATGAAGATAAGACCTTCCCCATGTGTCCATTAAGGTTAGGTTGTACTTGGACATCAACCCCTTGAGCAAAGCACCCTTGTATAGCAATATACTTGGGGGAGGTTGCTAGTGGTGGTTGATTAGACCAAGTGACCGCCCCAAGCGACCGCCTGGTCCTGGTTGTGGGGTTTTGCCCTATTTTGCCCCAAAACTCCTATAAATAGTAACCCTCACCTATTTTATGAATATTATATTTGGGATTACTGTTTTTGGAGGTTAGACGGCTGTGGAGACGTGCTAGAAGGTGATCTGAAGTGTTGTCAATGTTCCAGAAGGTTCTACTGTGCTTCATAGCTGATCTGGTTGAGGTAAGAAATTCCCTGTTCACTTATACTTCACTTTAAGCTATGATAAAAGTAGATTAGTGTTCCCCTTTGGTTGTTCTTGATCATTCTATTGCATTGTCTACCTTTTTGATGATCTTGGTGAGATCAGATTCGAAAATGAAACCCTGCTTTTGTGAAAAGGGCTGATCTAATCAAGAGGGAGGATTTTGGATAACCAAATTGATGTCGTTGGTTAGGTTTAGTATCACTCGTGGTTATGGGAGTGATAGATTTGAAATTTGAACTATGATCATTTAAAATTCGGATTGAAATCGGATGATCAGAAGCCTGAGTTTCGGATTGAAACTTTCTGTTTTTGGGGCGTCCACTAGTGGCGGTTGCTCAGCCTAAGCGACCGGCTGGTTTCCAGTGACCAAATGACTTTTGGTTTTGATCCAATTTGATTCATTCGACTTATACTTTATTGTAACCATGTATATAGGTGTTCTCTGTTTCAAATAGAAGTCTTATAATTGTTCTTGTTTTGCAAGTTAGAGGAATTCTACATAATTACAGGTAAGGACATACAATCCTATCTTTATGAAATGACTTAAACATGCTAGTCCAGTGTCTATTATTACTATTTTTTTTTCAAATACTGCTGTAACCATGTCTAGTATGTTGATCTTGTTGTTTGTACTGTCTTTACTTATTCTTGGTTGATTATGAATATGATATGATATGATAATGGTTGATGGTTTGTGGTTCTGATGGAAGGGGTATTCCATTGGGATATCCTAGCTTAGGATATCGGAGGGCTGTGGTATGGGACAAATGCTTGCTGATGTCTCTAGCACTATCATAACTACTGAATGACATACCTAGGTAGAGTCTAGAGTTGCATGGCTAGGTACCCCACATGCTACTACCCTTTCGGTAGGGGAATTGAAGCTGGATGACCCGTGACAGCAGTGATGTGACAATGGTCCACTGTTGGTCATATAAATGGTTGGATTGCATATGTTAGGGTTGGGCTCATGGACGTCCAACGAACAGACCGGGTGTCATAAGGAATCATGAGAGCATTCCACCCCAACAATATGTGGATGACCATAGGGTTATGGAATGGAGTCCAATAGCGGTAGCCAGTCTGTGAGGGTTCTCATTCCTAGGTTGCGAAGGTTGGTGCCATAGGGGATGTATCTGAACTTCATGTAGTATGTTACCATTATGACCTGCATTGGATTAGAAATGTCACATCCTCCCAGCCGGTACCCTAACTGGCATACCCGAGAGTGTGATCCACAGCCCCGAAGATCAAGTATCGAGGAAATCATCCTCCCACATATACAATAACATAATCATAAACAGGGAATAATCAAGGTTTAAATATTATAAACAAAAGATTAAAGTCAAGAAATGAATAAACAATATAATCAGAGTGCGGAAAATGATACGAGATATCCGAAGATATCAAAAGATGTAAAGTGAGGCGGAAACTCACTCCACAAATACAGCGGAACATAGTATGTAAGTCTAAAAGGAATAACAACTAAATCAAAGGAACTAAGAAAGATAAACTAAACATAAGAGTCTTCTATCCTATAGATGACATCTTCAAAATAGTGGACTTCATCAATCCAGCTGAGATGTTCCAATTCCACGTTGCCTTTAATCGTGGTACGAAACTTGATCAACTGAGGGATCATCAGAGTAATCTTGATTGTCGCCAACACCTTGCGTGTAGTATGCTTCATCGGCTTGCGCTTCAGTGTATGGTTCTTCATAGTAGTTAGTACCTGTAGAATAGTCTAACAAAACAATGTACAAAAGGAATGAGTTTCGAAGAAACTCAGTAAGGTAGTTAATCCATAACAACATAAATCACATGTGGCAGAACATAACAACATGCAATGCAGTATGAAAAAGATAAGGTATGTATACATCTAAACTCTATGTATGCTGGCCTCTATTGGCAGACATGCTTTAAGTCATTGCACCATACTTCTTTGGGTAGGTCACGCATACGGCTCCGGTTGGTAGTGGGTTCGGCATCCCTCTCGGACATTCCATGGCTGGGGGTTAAGTCATCTCTCTCTCACATCACCATTTGGTCTAAGTACTGGCACATGTCAAGGTAAAACCTAGCCCAATGCAAGTCATCTACTCAGTTACATCAACTCAGGTCCAGATACTTCCATTCCTCCCCTCTCGGGATCCTTTCCGATATCCTTTCCACTAGAGTCAGCATATCTGACTCTCTCAAATACGGACTCATCAACCCTATTGGTTATCCACATATGGTAAACGGGAAGCTCTCATGTCCTCTCACGGATATAATTCACCGGTCTCGAGTGCCCATGAGCCCAAGTCCAACCATATGCAACCCTCCAATACATGGCCCCCACAATGTGATTCCCGTCCTCTCACGGGTTGGTTACCGGTCTTGAGCGCCTGTGAATCCCCATTGCTGCCACGGGTCGTTCGGTTTCAATACCCTTCCGATTTGGGTCTGATATAACGGGGACATCCTAGCCAAACACTGCTAGACAGCCCTAGGTATGACAATCAATAATTCGGGAAAGCGTCGATGGACAACCCCGGAAACATCCCATACTATTTCCGATAATGTCCAAGGACAGAAGTGTCAAAAGGACACCTCCCAATCCCAAATCATACCTAATCAGACACAATCTCAGATTAGACATGACATACACAATCAACAGTTCATCATATACAAGAGAGTATACAGTCATGATCTAATCGTTAAGCAACATAGTAATAAGCAATTCACATAAGCTTAAATGATAAAAAGAAAACATAAACAAGTGCTACTGTTCTCACAGTAGTAAATCAGAAATATAAAGTATAACAATAGTAGGTAAACTCATAGTTTCATAAGGTAGAAACTAGAGAGTATGCGATCTATGTAATTAAAGAATAACAGTCCTTACCTTCTAACTCATAAAGGAACTTAGGGAATCAAGTAAGATCTTGACTAAACCTGAGAAGAAAGTCCTAAACAAGTGTATACAACATGTTAGGAAAGATACATAGAAGGAAAGATCTTGAATTAATCAAAACAGACCAAGAATGAGGTTGCTGTACTCATTGGTCAATTGATTGGTCTACTGCCCCAGCCAACCAATGAGTCGACCAATAGAGACAGTGGCCTTCAAGAATCAGAATTTTTAGATTAAGAAACCGAATTTGGTGGTTCAAAAGGGTACACAATAAGGGGGAAACTATAATGGTAGCATCCTAGTATATAGAGGACATCAAACCACCACCCAAACCAAGTTTCCAAGTTACAACTTAGGAACCAAAAGGTTAACTTAATTAGGTTAAATCATGGATCATGAAGAAAACACAGTAGGATCAAGGATAAAGAATTAGAGGATGATAGGTTACAATTCTTGTAAGGAAAACACATTAATTGGCTATTAACAGGGTCAATAACATATATCCAAGAAGTTAGGGTTTCACCCTTTTTGACTCCCATGAAAAGCTTGAGATCACAGGAGGAAAGGGAAGTACATTGTTGGCCAATAACAACAAGAAAAACTATAGAATATTAAATTTAGATCAACCTAAATATTACCCATGAGGTTTCCCTCACATGGGAGGTTACCGAAAGGTTTCCAGAAAGATCATACAAGGGTTAGGGTTTCAAGAAATAATTGGCTAGGGTTTCAAGAATTTAACTGGTTAGGGTTGAGATCATGACGATGATCATAGATCTCAAGGAATCGAATGAGATCATGGAATAGATGGTTGCAAGAATGCAGCATCTCCTTCCTGATCTCAATCAAGAACAAGGTTGAAGAAAAGAAAATCAAAGATAGAAAAGAAAAGAGATCATAAACATACCTTTGATGCAAGAGGATGAAGATCACTTGAGTTCTTGCGAGATATCAACCAAGGATGCAAGGGAATTAATTAGAACGGAGTTTTAACTCGTTCCAGAGGCTTAGGAGGCAGATGAGGCAGAGTATTCCCAAGATTAGACTTAAATAGAGTAGTCACAACCTAATTTACAAAAACAGAATCAATTGGTCGATTGATTGGTCGACTGGTCCAGTCGACCAATGAGTCGACCAATCAGAACAGCAACTTCAAAACAAGGAATTGAAGGCTCAAATCAAGTAACATCAAGGGGTTTTGCACACACCTAAAGTGACATACCTAGTAGGTAGAAATGCCTTCGAACCAATACAGAGAGCACTCCAAGTCCATCAACTAATCTGATCTTCAACAGGGTGCAGTTTCCATAAATGGAACACTGACATCAACACTCAAGGATTTCAATCCAGCCACCAAGTCTTCTACTGAAATGGCTCAAAGCTGACTTCTTGCCTTACTTCGGGTTGCTGGACCTACAAACAATAGGGTTTCCGAGTCGGGGTTAGGGATGGGTTTCACAAGAAACCCCGACATGCGCTAGTACTCATGCCAATGGTCGTGGTGAGAGAGTGTTGACTTAACCCCAGCCATGGTTTGAGAGCCAGGTGTGGACTTTCCATTTTACCCAGGATCCCTATAGAGGTAACCAGTCCTTGGCGGATCAGAGTGACTAGACCTACCCAGAGGAGGGCAGGTGTATATCTTAAAGCATGTCAACTATTAAAGACTTGCATGGTTAGATCTTAGCGGTATTCATACTTTGCATTCATTCATATCATACATGCATTTCTGATTGGTTTGACATATGGATGGGAATTATTGTTGTTCTTACTGAGTTCTTCAGAACTCATTTCTTTATTTGTCTATGTTTTATTAGCTTGTACAGATGGAGGATATACGCCGGAAGATGGATCCTGTAACGGATCACTCCCACGGGTTGTCGGGCGGGTAACCAAGACCGGCGGGTGGGGTGTGCCAAAGGGGGTAGCCTTGTCTTAAGCCCCTAGATCTAGAGGACCACTCTGAAACTCGGCCCTAACCTTGACCTGGATACTCTTTGTCAGTAGGTCCGAAGACCCGAAGTAGAAGTGAAAGTCAACTATGGGCCATATTAGTAGAAGACATAGTGTTCGACTCCGAACCTATGGAGATTGAAGATGATGCCCCATACTTGAAGACAGTGTTGGATATAGAGAAGAGACTGCACCTTGATGAAGAAAAGATTAGTTGATGACTTTAGAGCTTGATGGGATATGATTTAAAACCATTTTTCCATGCTAGGTATGTTAAAGTATATGTCTTTAAAGTTTCGTTTGATTCCGAGTAGTGGAAGACCCTCAAATCCCTGTCTTTGGCTTTGCTGTTAGCCTGGGTCGACTGCATGGGTCGACTGGGCCATGCTACCCAGCCAATCGACCCAGTGTAAAACCCAGCCCTAACCTTGACCCGGAAACCTTGTTATTTGTAGGTCCAGTGACTCGAAGTAAAGTAAGAAGTCAGCTTTGGGCCATCCCAGTAGAGGACTTGGTGTCTGGCTTTGAATCCATGAAAGTTGATGATGAAGTTCTATTTATGGAAACTGAATCCTGATGAAGATCTGATTAGTTGATGGACTTGGAGTGCTCTCTATCTTGGTTTGAAGGCATTTCTACCTATTAGGTAAGTCACTTGACTTGTGTGCAAAACCCCTTTAGGATTGGATTTGATCCGGGCCTTCAATTCCCGTTTTGGACTTGTCGCCGCATTGGTCGACCGATTGGTCGACCGGGCCAGCCGACCAATCCACTCGACCAATGAGTACTGTCTTTGGCAATTAGGTTGTTCTTGCTCTATTTAAGTCCAATCTCGAGTCCACTTCGTATTTGCTGCCTCCAAACTCTCTGGAACGAACCAAAGACCTCTGCAAGTCATCTCTTTTGCATCCTTGGTGTTTTCTTGACGGATCTTCGTCGAAACTCTTCTTTTTGCATCAAAAGGTATGTCTACTCTCTCTTCTTCTCCTCCATCTTTGTTTTTCTTTCCTTTTTGAGTTGAGCATGAGAGGAGATGCTGCATTCTCTGTTGCAAACATCTCCGAACATGTTCTCATGATCATCCTAAGGATTTGAGGCTAGAACAATGATCTTAACCATGATCATTGCAAGCTTTTGAAGGAATCATGATCAAACCATGATCTAATCTTGTTAAACTTCTGATTTGAATTCTGATCTCTTTGGATCTTCTATATTGATCATGTTAGTAGTTAATTACTGTGTTTTCCTTCCATGATCCGTAATCTATAAATTCCTAGTTGTTCTCTTCTACCATACTATGTGTTCTTCATGATGCATGGTAGTTACATATATGGTAGGATTTATTTCCTTATTTAGATTTATGCTTCTAAGCCTGGTTCCTTGAAGATCTAAGTATGTTTTCATGATACCTTTACCCGAAGCAATGATCCATCCTCCTATTGTTCTTGTCTTTGTTTTCTATTTCAAATTCATCAAGATCCATGGTTGATCTAATTATGGTAACTTTTTGTTTCCTAATTTGGATCTTGATATCTTGATTTGATTGGTGTTTTGAGGTCCCCTATATGTTAGAATACTACTGATGTAGTTTACCCCTTGATTAGTACCCTTTTGAACCACCAAATTCGGATTTCATATCTTAAAACTCTGTTTTTTTTAGGCTATCGTCTCGCATTGGTCGATCGATTGCTCGATGGACCAGCCGACCAATCCACTCGACCAATGAGTACAAAGCAACTCCAGAATTGGTCCGTGTTGGATGTTTTGGTATCTTTTCTGTTAGGGATCTTTCCTAATATGTTGTATATACTTGTTTAGGACCTTCTTCTCAAGTTTGCCAAGATCTTACTTGATTTCTTAGGATTCCTTTGCGAGTTATAAAAGGTAAGGATGGTTATTTCCCTAATTACATAGATAGCATGAATCTAGTTTCTATATCTGAATATCATAGATATGATTCCTAAATTAGATTCTTACAATGATATACTACTGTTGCATAACTTTGATTACAGTAGCATTACTTATTCATATTGAATTGACTCATGTATGATTTACTTACCAACTATATACAAGGTGATTGCAATTATTGATTTCTTTCCATATATGAGGTTACCATATATGTGATGATATGAATTGATGCATGTGTATGCTTAAGTATGGTTTGGAAAGGAGAGGTGTCCTTTTGACACTTCTGTCCTTGGACTACTACGGGAATATTATGGGATGTTTCCGGAGATGCCCTCTGGACACCTTCCTAAACCGTTGGATGACATATTTAGGACTGTCTAGTAGTGTTTGGCTAGGATGTCCTGTTATGTCAGACCCTAATCGGAGGGGTATTGAGACCGAACGACCCGTGGTAGCAATGGGGATTTATGGGCGCTCAAGACCGGTAACCAACCCGTGAGAGGACAGGAATCACATTGTGGGGGCCATTTATTGGTAGGGTTGCATATGGTTAGACTTGGGCTCACGGGCGCTTAAGACCGGTAACCAACCCGTGAGAGGACGTGAGAGCTTCCCGTTTACCATATGTGGATAACCAATAGGGTTGATGAGTCCGTAGTCGGGGACTATGAGGACTCTAGTGTGAAGGATATCGGAAAGGATCGTCGTGGACGAGGAATGGACGTATCCGGATCTCGACTTGATGTAACTAAGTAGAATACTTGCATTTGGGCTAGGTTTTACCCCGACATGCGCCAGCACTTATACCAAATGGTTGTGAGAGAGTGTGTTGACTTAACCCCTGCCATGGTTTGTCCCGAGGGATGAAGGACCCATTACCAATCGGCTGCTCAAGACCGGTGAAATGATCCGTGAGAGAATCCAAGATATCTTAAATGGTTGAGGATGTGAGTGGACTTTCCTAAAGAAGTACGGTGCTATGACTTAAAGCATGTCCGCCAATAGAGACCAGCATACATAGAGTTAGATTCATTCATTCATTGCTTGTCTCATATCATATTGCATTTATGATTGTTTTGGAATCCCGCCATTTATGTTATTATGGATTTTAATCGCTCTACTGAGTTTCTTTGAAACTCATTCCTTTATTGTACAATGTTGTTAGACTATCCCGCAGTATCCGAGTGTTATGACGGTCCCTATGAAGAAGCGCAAGGCGAAGAGGCATATCTCCAGGAAGGTGATTGCGGTTACCACAATTACTCTGAAGATCCCGCGAGTGGTTATGCTCCGTACGATGCTTAGTCCGACCATCGAGTGGAAGCGTCCTTGTGCTATTTATGAGATTTACACTTATAAGGATGTTGTCTATAAAGTGGAGAACAATTTAGTTACCCAATGTACTTGCTACTGGGATTAGATTTTGTCTAGTTTATTCTTTTAGAGCTACTTTTCCGCTGGTTGTAAAGTGGGATTCTTGCTTCACTTTACTTATCTGTTTGATACTCTGATTATATCTATTATTCTGATTCATTTATGATTCATTCTTTCTTTATTGGATCTATGATTTATCTTCCGCACTTTTATTATGATTGTTCATGATTATGTTATTGTTTATGTGGGAGGTTGATCACTCGATACCTGATCTTCGGGCTGTGGATCACACTCTCGGGTATGCCAGATAGGGTACCGGCTGGGAGGGCGTGACACCCAGAGTTGCTGAACTCGAGCAGAACCTTCTGTTTTGAGTATCTTGCTATATATACCCCATGACTTCATGATTTTAGTATCCCTAGCCTCCAAAACACTTAGAGAATGAAGGGAAACCATCTCCAAGCCTCCAAGAATGAAGAAGAAGACCTAATCTTGCAAATTCTCTCTCTTGTTCATCAATCAAAGGCTAGTATTCAATCTTTTGTGTTCTTGATTCATTCTTTTCATGATCACTCTCATCTCTGAACTGAGATTATGATGAAGATGCTACAACCTTGTAGTCATATCTTTACAATCTCTTTTCCTTCTCTTGTGCCATGATCATCTCATTCATTCTTTACATGATTTTTTATGATTTCTTCTTAAACTATGATCATATTCTTATTTTGATTTATTCTAGCATTGTAGATGCTTCTCTATGATTATTCATACCTCTGATCTACTGTGTTCTTATACTAGAATGAGATCTAATCATCTCTAGTTCATCTCTTTCATTCATAGCATGTTTCCAATGAAAACCATGATTTTTACCAAAATAGAAACTATTATTTCAAATTAGTAAGTAATGGTTCTAATGGTTGTTTGATGTCTAAATTATGATTTTTAGTCTTAGACTACTGTGTTAGACATTCTCTCCAAGTTTCGTCGCATTCCGGTTTGTGTAGCATAGGTTTCGGATCAAGATTCTATTCTTGAATTCGGATTTGCTCTTGGCCAGATTGCCTGGGTCGACTGGCTTAGTCAACCCAGCCAATCAACCCGCAAGAACAGAATCTGATTTCTTCGTCCGATTCGATTTGATTGATGCTTATTCTTTTAGGACTACTTCCTAATGATTGTGTGATGCTATTCTAGGGTTTGTTTGCTAACTTTGGATTCATCCTCTTGTTCGTCCGGAATATACTCGAATCTATTTAAGGTAAGGAAAGTTGTTACCATATTAACATAGATTGCATAGATTTAGTTTCTAATTTGGGAACTACTTAGATTTGCTACTGTTATGTTAGTTTTTATTATGATATGAATGCTGCAAGTACATTAAGATTGTTTCCTTATTTACTTTATGTACTTGGATCATGTATGAATGCTTATTCATGTATGTTGCTTATTTATTTAATCTTGTCTTATTATACTCTTTCATATGTTGAGATATCTGTCGTGGATGATATGACTGAATTATGATGTGATTGTTTAGGTATGATTTCGGATTGGGGAATGTCCTTTTGACATTTTTGTCCTTGGACCTCATTAGGAGTAGTATGGGATATTTCCAATGTTGTCCTTTGACACTTTCCTGGATTATTGGTTTTCATACCTAGGACTTGTCTAGCAGTGTTTGGCTAGGTTATACCCCTGTTATATCAGACCCGATTCAGAAGGGTATTGAGACCGAACGACCCGTGGTAGCAATGGGGATTCATGGGTGCTCAAGACCAGTGAGTTATATCCGTGAGGGGACATGAATCACATTGTGGGGACCATTTATGGGTAGAGTTGCATATGGATAGACTTGGGCTCATGGGCGTTCAAGACCGGTAACCAACCCGTGAGAGGACATGAGAGCTTCCCGTTTACTATATGTGGATGACCTATAGGGTTGACGAGTCCGTATTTGAGAGAGTCGGATACACTGACTTTAGTGTGAAGGATACCGGAAAGGATCCCGAGAGGAGAGGAATGGACATATCTGGATCTGAGTTGATGTAACTAAGTAGATGACTTGCATTGGGCTAGGCTTTACCCTGACATGCGCCAATACTTAGACCAAACGGTGATGTGAGAGAGAGATGACTTAACCCCCAGCCATAGATTGTCCGAGAGGGATGACAGACCCTTTGCCAACCGAAGATGAGTGAATTGAGACCTACCCAAAGAATTATGGTGCTGTGACTTAAAGCATGTCTGCCTATAGAGACCAGCATACATAGAGTTAGATTCATACATGCATTGTCTATCTCATATCATATCGCATTATGCTTTGTTTATGTTACTATGTTATTTATGCTATTATAAAATAACTTGCCTTGCTGAGTTTCTTTTGAAACTCACTCCTTTTTGTACAACATCTTTTGTTAGATTATTCTACAGGTCTTAATGTCTATGAAGCGCAATATGAGGAAGCGCAAGATGGAGAAGCGTACCATACGCAAGGTGTTGGCGACTATGAAGATTACCTTGAGGATTCCTCCAGTGGTCTCACTGGTTACCAAAATTAGCTCTACTGTGGAGTGGGAACGTCTGAGCATTATCGATGAAGTCTATGTTTATGAAGACGTTCTTTATAAAGTAGAAAAGACTTTAGTTTAGTTAGATTATATCTTTCTTTCTTGTCTTTAGAATCAGTTGTCATCTCCTTTGATTTTCAAACTACATTCCGCTGTACTCGTGGAGTGAGATTCCGCCTCACTCTACATTTGATTTTATATATCTATTGGTATCATTTCCGCACTCTGATGATTATCTCGTTACTTTACTTTGATTCATTTGAATAATATTGTTACCCTTGATTTAATCTTGTTCATGATATTTTGTTGTGAATGTGGGAGGTTTATTTTACTAACTACTAGATCTTGTGGACTATGGATCACACACTCGGGTATGCCAGATAGGGTACCGGCTGGGTGGATGTGACAACCACAAATAAGGGCCCCCATTAATTTTAATGGAGAAAGAAGCTGATGAAATAAGAGATTGGATAAGATGGCACCAATGATTATCAAAGCCTAAGAACTAGAGGAGTTTAACAATGATATCCCATTCATAGGCTTTAGACATGTCCAACTTTAGAGTTAGAAAACCTTTCTTAGACCTTGACTTTCTTATGAAATGAAAATTTTCCTGGGCTATCGTGATGTTATCGGTGATTTGTCTGTTAGCTATAAATGCTCCTTGAAATGGAGAAATGATTGAGGTTAAAAAAGGTTTGAGGCGCTTCACCAAAATTTTTGTAATAATGTTGTAGATAACATTACAAAGACTTATTGGTCTGTAATCCAGGGCCAAACATGCATTATCTTTCTTGGGTATAAAACACAAGAGCATGCGGTTGACCCCATGTGCTATATTCCCATTTAGGAAGAAAGAGTTCACAAAGTTTATAACATCATGACCAACCAAATGCTTTGGGAGGTCCAATCGAAAAGACCACACTTTTAACCTCTTCTGGGTCTGGGTAATCTGATAATCCAATTAAGGGGGTACCCAAGGGGTGGTGGAAGGCTCTCGATGAAATCCGGATCTAGCAAAGTAGAGGAACAATACAATTTTTTCATGAAATTAGCACAGACTTCCGCTATTTCTCTAGGGTTTGAGATGCGGGCACCATTGTGTTCAATGAAAGTAATTTTCCTGGAATGGTGATTAATTTAGTTGACATATGATAAAACCTGGTATTCCTTTCCCCCACCAGCAATATATTGGAACACCTAGACTTTTGGAACCCAAAGGCCTCCTCAGCATCGAGGGCCCAAGAAAGAGAGGTTTGTTTTATAGAGATAAAGGTTCGTTCAAGAGTTTGTTCTTGATACAATGCCTCAATCTCGAAAGTGAGTCTAAGAAACAAATTATCCACATTTTCAAAAATATTTTTATTCCAATTTTGAAGGAATCTGGAAACATTGGCTACTTAGCTAGTAGGGAAGTGTCTCCTACTGAGTTCCATGCTTGGTTGACATCAGTTAAAAGTCTAGGGTGGAAGAGCCAGGCATTTTGGAAATGAAAGAGTTTCTTACCTTCACAAGCGGGGGCAATCTAGAGTGAAATGGGGTTATGGTTCGAACCAATTCGCCGGGAGTTTGGACACCACAGTGTTAGGGAATAGACTAATCTAAGATGGTGAGGCAAAGATTTTATCCAGTTTCTCTTTAACAAGGTTTGGAGGTTTCAGTTTATTAGTCAAGGTAAAGTAGGTTCCGAGCCCAAAAAGTTCAAAGAGGTTAGTATCCTTTAAGAGAGCTTGTAAGTATGGCAAAGTAGATGAGGGCTTAAACTGAGAGAGAAATTTGTCACAAGCATGAATTAGCTCATTGAAGTCTACCATTATCAAGAAAGGTTCCGAAACATAGAGGGTCAAGGATCATAGTTGTTCCCAAAAAGGGTTTTCAATCCGAATAAGAGGGTGGGGCGTAAATAAGGAACATGAGAGTTAGGGTGATAGGCATTAAAGGTGGGTCCTACCTGAGCAGGAAAAAGACTCTTCAATCCAAATCAACTCAACATCCACAGTACCTCACCCCAAGGACCACAACCTCCTTTCAACCCTTTGGTTCACGAACAGTTCACATGACCAATGGACTGATAACCATGAAAATAAATTATCTTACTAGTCAACAGATTTTCATGGTTTTGGCATTTTGTTTCACATAAAAATAACAAATCAAGTTTTTGTGTTTTCAAGATTTTGGCCCAACACTGCTGTATTTACCATTTAACTCTCTTACTTTCTATGCAAAATCTCATAGCACAGATTAGGGAATTAAACACTCTAGAAGTAAAATAAGAAGATATCTCCAACTGTTGAGAACAACACACCTCCAATATAGAGTAACAGACCACAAGTATAGTGGATAGGAGAGAAAGGAAGCACACAAGAGTAAAAAGATATGAGGACACTGGACAAAGCAAACCAAAGCAAGATAACATGTTTGACAAACTTCATTCAAAGCATATGAAAAAGTAGATGCAATAACAATCATAAAGAAACTACCAACCACAACAACTAATAATTAACACAACTAAGCTGAGAATCTATTTCTACATTTGGCAAGGAGATTTTTAACGCAACTATGCAAAATGGCAAGACTAGAAATAAAGATCACAATTATGAAATCCAGCCCTATTCTAACCCTGACCTTGACCCGGAAACCCTGTTGTTTGTAGGTCCGAAGACCCGAAGTAAAGGAAGAAGCCAACTATGGGCCATCTCAGGGGAGGACATGGTGTTTGACCCAGAACCCATGGAAGTAAATGATGGTGTTCCATACTTGGAAGCTTGTTCAGAACTAGAAAGGAAACTGCAGCTTGTTGAAGATGAGTCAAGTTGATGGACTTGAAGTATGGTTAGACATGATTCGAAGGCATTTTTCTATACTAGGTAAGCCATATGTTGTGTTGGGAGAAGCTCATTAGGTTTGGACTTGAGTTGGGCCTTCAATTCCCTATCTTGGACTTGCTAACTGGCTTGGTCGACTGGGTGGTCGATTGGGCCAATCGACCAACAGAGCCAGAAATCTGAGAAAATCCTCTATTTAGGGTTTTTAACTCTTTATTTAAGTGAACTTCATATTTCTTAGTATCCTCTACCTTCAAAACTCTCAGAGAACGTGGGAAGATTCTCTCAAAGCTTTCCTTGGTGAACTCGAAGAACTTTTGCAAGATCTCAAACCTCTCATCTCCGATTCTTCAAGCAAAGGTTAGTGATCTCTTCTGTGTTGTGATTTATTCTTACTACGTCTTAATCTCTGTGACGAGACTATGAAGATGATGCTGCATTCTCATTGGCAACCATCACTTCATTGATCTCCTTCTATTCTCAAGGTTTTATGACATTTACATTGATCTTTGCCATGATCCTTGTAAAACCCTCATGAAACCATGATCACTCTCCAGATTTGATTTCTTAAGCATGGTAGATCTGTTTTGCATGATGTTTTCATGTATGATCTCTTGCTTGTAATCTACTGGAATGAGATATGATCTTCTTAGTTTTCCTTTGGATTCATAGTATATTTTTCATCAAAAACTAGGGATTTTTACCAAATTAGAGAGTCATGATTTCAAATTAGTAAGTAGTGTTTTTTATCATTCTTAGTGGCTAATCTATACTACTTTAGTGTTAGAATACTGTTCTAGAAGTTTCCTCCAAGTTTCGTAGAATTTCGGATCTTGTAGATTGAGTTTCAGATCAAATTTCACATTTTTGCTTCATATTGACTCAAGTGGTCGATTGGTTGGTCGACTGGACCAAGCTACTACCCGATCGACCAAGCAAGTTAGTAGCTCTGTTTTTCGCTCAATTTGATTCCTTTGATCTTTGATCCTTTAGGCCTCTTTCCTAATGTTGTATCTATGATTGTTTAGGGTTTATTTGCTAAGTTTGGAACCTCTCTCTTTGATCTTTAGATATTCATCAAAGCTATTTAAGGTAAGGATAGTTACTTCCATAATTCATAGATTGCGTGAATCTTAGTTTCTATTTTTGGATTCTCTTAGATTCACTACCATAAATGAATTTTCTTATTATTTTATTTTTGATGCAAATACTTGAACTACAGTAGCATCATGTTCATGCATTCTTTTGATTATGAATACTTATTCTTATCAGTTACATATGCGATTGATCATGTTTATGTGAATCTTTCTATATGATGAGATATTGGTTGTGTATGTTATGAATGATCTGAGAATGTGATTGAATAGGTATGATTTGGGATTGGGAAGTGTCATTTCGACATTTCTGTCCTTGGACATCAATGGGAATAGTATGGGATGTTTCCAATGATGCCCTTTGACACTTTCCCGAATTAATGATTGTCATACCTAGGGCTGTCTAGCAGTGTTTGGCTAGGAATACCCCCGTTATATTAAACCCGATTCGTAAAGGTATTGAGACCGAACGACCCGTGGTAGAAATGGGGATTCGTGGGCGCTCAAGACCGGTAACCAATCCGTGAGAGGACATGAATCACATTGTTGTTACTCGTGAGAGGCCATTTATTGGTAGGGTTGCAAATAGTAGACTTGGGCTCATGGGCGCTCAAGACCGGTAACCAATCCGTGAGGGGACATGAGAGCTTCCCATCTGTTATTCGTGGATGACTAGTAGGATTGATGAATCTGTAGTCACGGACTATGCTGACTCTATTGTGAAGGATACCAGAAAGGATCGCCAAGGGTGAGGAATGGACGTATCTGAATCTAAGTTGATATGACTAAGTAGATGACTTGCATTGGGCTAGGTTTTACCTTGACATGCGCCAATACTTAGACCAAGGGTGATGTGAGAGAGCGGTGACTTATACCCCAGCCATGGATTGTCCCAAGGGATGCCGGACCCACTACCAAAGGCGTTGTGTGATGAGACCTTCCTAAAGAAGTATGGTGCTATGATTTAAAGCATGTTTGCCTAGAGAGACTAACATACGTAGAGTTAGATTCATACATTCATTGTCTGTTTCATATCACATTCCATCATATTATGTTCTGCAATCATGTTATCTATATTGTTGTGGATTAACTTGCCTTGCTAAGTTCTTTTGAACTCACTCCTTTCTATGCAATCTCTTTTGTTAGATTACTCTACAGGTACTGAATATTATGAAGGCCAATATGAGGAAGCGCAACCTAAAGAAGCATACTACACGCAAGGTGTGAAACCCGGCCCTAACCTTAACCCGGATACTCTTCGATTGTAGGTCCGAAGACCCAAAGTAGAAGTGAAAGTCAACTATGGGCCATATTGGTAGATGATATAGTGTTTGACTCCGAACCTATGGAGATTGAAGATGATGCCCCATACTTGAAGTCAGTGTTGGATATAGAGAAGAGACTGCACCTTGATGAAGAGAAGATTAGTTGATGACCTTAGAGTTTGGTGGGATATGATTTAAAGCCATTTTTCCATGCTAGGTATGTTATAGAATATGTGTTTAAAGTTTCGTTTGATTCCGAGTAGTGGAAGACCCTCAAATCCCTATTTTTGGCTTCTTTGCCAGCCTGGGTCGAGTGCTTGGGTCGAGTGCTCAATGCTACCCAGCCAATCGACCCAGTGTTGCTGAACTCGAACAGAATCTTCTATTTTGAGAATCTTTCTATATATACCCCATGACTTCGTGATTTTAGTATCCCTAGCCTCCATAACACCTAGAGAACAAAGGGAAACCATCTCCAAGCCTCCAAGAGTGAAGAAGAAGACCTAATCTTGCAATCTTGCAAACCTCTCTCTTGTTCTTCAATTAAAGGTTAGTAATCTATCTTTTATGTTAATGATTTATTCTTTCTATGATCATCTCATCTCTGAACTGAGATTATGATGAAGATGTTGCAACCATGTAGTCATATCTTTACAATCTCTTTTCATTCTCTTGTACTATGATCATCCCATTCATTCTTAACATGATTCTTATGATTTCTTCTTAAACTATGATAATATTTCCTATTTTGATTCATTCTAGCATTATAGATGCTTCTCTATGATTATTCATACCTCTGATCTACTGTGTTCTTGTACTAGAATGAGATCTAATCATCTCTAGTTCATCTCTTTCATTCATAGCATGTTTCCAATGAAAACTATGATTTTTACCAAAATAGAAACTATGGTTCTAAATTAGGAAGTAATGTTTTAATGGTGGTTTGATGTCTAAATTATGCTTTCTAGGCTTAGACTACTGTGTTAGACAATCCCTCCAAGTTTCGTCGCATTCCGGTTTGTGTAGCATAGGTTTCCGATCAAGATTCCTTTTATTTTCGGATTTGCCCTTGGGCAGATCCTGGTCGATCGGCCAACGCTACCCACCAATCAACCCGCAACAGCAGAATCTGTTCTCTTCGTCCGATTTGATTCAAATCATGCTTATTCTTTTAGGACTACTTCCTAATGATTGTGTGATGCTATTTTAGGGTTTATTTGCTAACTTTGGATTCATCCTCTTGTTTGTCCGGAATATTTTCGGATCTATTTAAGGTAAGGAAAGTTGTTACCATATTAACATAGATTTGCATAGATTTAATTTCTAATTTGGGAACTACTTAGATTTGCTACTGATATGTTAGTTTCTATTATGACATGAATGCTACAAGTACATTAGGATCTTATTTCTTTATTTACTTTATGTACTTGATTATGTATGTATACTTACTCGTGTATGTTTCCTTATTTATTTAATCTTGTCTTATTATACTCTTTCATATGATGTGATATTTGTCGTGGATGATATGACTAAATTATGATTGTGACTGCTTAGGTATGATTTGGGATTGGGGAACGTCCTTTTGACATTTCTGTCCTTGGACCTCATTGGGAGTAGTATGGGATATTTCCAATGTTGCCCTTTGAGGCTTTCCCGGATTATTGGTTGTCATACCTAGGACTTGTCTAGCAGTGTTTGGCTAGGTTATACCTCTGTTATATCAGACCCAAATCGGAAGGGTATTGAGACCGAACGACCCGTGGTAGCAATGGGGATTTATGGGCGCTCAAGACTGGTAACCAACCCGTGAGGGGACATAAATCACATTGTGGGGGCCATTTATGGGTAGAGTTGCATATGGATAGACTTGGGCTCATGGGCGTTCAAGACCAGAACCAACCCGTGAGAAGACATGAGAGCTTCCCGCTTACTATATGTGGATGACCTATAGGGTTGATGAGTCCGTAGTCTGGGACTATGCTGACTCTAGTGTGAAGGATACCGGAAAGGATCGCCGGGGGCGAGGAATGGATGTATCTGGATCTGAGTTGATATGACCAAGTAGAAGACTTGCATTGGGCTAGGCTTTACCTTGACATGCGCCAATACTTAGACCAATGGTAATGTGAGAGAGTGGTGACCTAAACCCCAGCCATGGAATGTCCTGAGGGATGCCTTAACCAACTACCACCGGTAGAGCCCAAGATGCCTAGATGGCTGAGGGAGAGTGAATGACCTTCCCAAAGAAGTATGGTGCTATGACTTAAAGCATGTTTGCCTATAGAGACCAGCATACATAGAGTTAGACTCATACATACATTGTTACCTCATATAATATCACTTATTGCTTTGTTTGTGATACTATGTTATTTATGCTATTATGGAATAACTTGCCTTGCTGAGTTTCTTTGAAACTCACTCCTGTTTGTACAAAATCCTTTGTTAGACTATTCTACAGGTTTTGATGGCTATGAAGCGCAATATGAGGAAGCGCAAGATGAAGAAGCGTACCATACGCAAAGTGCTGGCGACTACGAAGATTACTGTGAGGATCCCTCGAGTGGTCTCTCTAGTTACCAGGATTAGCCCTACTATGGAATGGGAGCGTTTGAGCATCATCGATGAAGTCTATGTCTATGAGGACATCCTTTATAAAGTGGAAAAGACTCTAGTTTTGATTATATCTTTCTTTCTTGTCTTTAGAATTAGTTGTAATCCCATTTGATTTTCGAACTACATTCCGCTGTACTCGTGGAGTGAGATTCCGCCTCACTCTACTTTTGATTTATATATCTATTGGTATCTTTTTCGCACTCTGATGAATATCTCATTACATTACCTTGATTCATTTGAATAATATTGTTAACATTGATTTAGTCTTGTTCTTGATTATATTGTTGTGAATGTGGGAGGTTGATTTCTCTAACTACTGGATCTTGTGGGCTGTGGATCACACACTCGGGTATGCCAGATAGGGTATTGGCTGGGTGGATGTGACACAAGGTGTTGGCAACAATGAAGATTACTTTGATGATTCCTTGCGTGATCATGACACGTAGCATGATTAGCTCTAATGTGGAGTGGGAACGTCCGAGTTTGATTGAAGAAGTCTATATCTATGAAGACGTTCTTTATAAAATAAAAGACTCTTAGATTAGTTTGATTATCATTTCTTTACTTTCCTTTGAGAACGGTGGTATTATTTTTAGACTTACGAGCTACATTCCGCTATAACTTTGGAGTGAGATTCCGCCTCACTCTACTCCTTTTTGATTATATATACATTTGGTATCATTTCTGCACTCTTATTGCATTGTCATTTTTTTCCTTATTTGGATCTCTTGTTTATATTATTATACATTGATTATATCTGTTCATGATTATGTTATTGCCTATGTGGGAGGATGATTTCCTCGATACTTGATCTTCGGGGCTGTGGATCACACACTCGGGTATGCCAGATAGGGTACCGGCTAGGTGGATGTGACAGAGTGGTATCAGAGCCCAAAGTTCAAGGAAATCCTAACCACAAAAAACAATAACGGAACATTCCTGAGTCATAAATCCAAAAATGACTCGATTACCCTTAGAAGTGAACAATAGAACACTTGGACTTGAAACCTAATTAATGAAGCATATCTGATGATTTGAATAATACACAATAATTATGATTTAACAAACGTTAAATAATGCAATAAAAGAAAAGTGCATAATACACAATAACAAAGTGAAACAAAGTGAACTTCATTAATTTTAGGAAAAGTTTACAACGATTACATCTGATAAAGCATAAAGAGAAAATCCTAAGTACAATCTATCTAGGTAATGTACTATGATCTCTAAATGCTCGAAGTCCTCTTGCAATCTGAGTAAGCTAAGACTCCATCCGTCCCTGTGTCAACTCTACCCACTCCTGCCGTGACTCCATAGTACGGTAGATCTGCTCCTATCTGACCTCCATCCTCTCTAGGATGGAAGTCATAGATCTCATCTGTGCACCCAGATCCGAAGTCTCTGGAACTGTGTGTGACGGACCTCCTACCTCAAAATGCAATGATGTGGGGATCTCATGATGCTTCGGATCAGCCTCATGCATCTCAGTATCATCTCCGGCCTGATCATCACTATCAGGACCGACATCCTCTCCTCCACCATCCGACTCGTCATCCTCCTCCTCTGAGTCATCAGCATCCTCACCCTCAGATATCACAATCTGGGTGAGCCGCATCTGTTGTATGGTCCTCATCCCGATCACATACCCCAGTGCTCCAGTGACTACATCTGCGTCCCTAGACTCACCCCCAAAGTGTCGGAAGACTAATGTCAGTAATCTCCCAAAAAGGTTCCTCGTACTCGGATGTGCCACCAGATCCATCATGACATTCTGGATTATGTAGGACAAGTCGATCTGGAATCCCAAGTAGATGCAATATATATGTAGGGCCTCCATCACTGTGACCCGATGATGATGTTCAACCTTCGGTATGATGTTTCGGCCCACAATGCGACCGATAATCTGAGCCGAATCTATCATCTGCCTGCAATTCCGTGGAGTATAACACCCTCGGTCGTTTCAAAGAGTAGAACATATCTCATGAAGCTCATAGGGCAACAGGTAGCTATCCACCTCAGCTCCTGAGGGTATCCATACACACTGTCGTGGATAACGATGCACCAGGAGAATCTGTGCTAGTGTCCTCGTGGAGAACCGAATCTATGTCTCCATGACCTTGCTCTCAATGATCAGTCGGAAAGGACGGCCTGGACCTCCTAGCCTCCTCAATAGATGTGAGGTTACTGAAGAACAACCTCACCAGCTCTGGGTAGACAGCAAAGTCCGCCGTGAAGAGATGAATCCACTCCAAAGTGTCGAACCTCTGTTGGATCCTAAACACCCTCAGTTTTCATAAGTGTAGTAGTCGCCCGAACTCGATGCGATAGTACTCGAAGAACGCCTCATACAGGAACTTTGCCTGCGACGTATTAAACCGGTCAAGCCATAGAACCTCCTCTCTCGGCTGAGATGGAACTAGACCTCTACCTCTCCGAACACCCACTAGACGACCTCGTGCTCCTCTCTGCATGGTGTGAATGTCTGTGGAAAAGACAAAGCACATTGCTTGTCAGTGTTGTTTCAAAATTTTAGCTAGAAGGGCATTTTCGTAACTTTTTGGAAAATTTCAAATTTGGGGAAAATGCAAATTGAACATACTAGCATGTGCATAATACTTGGAATAGCATGTTAAGGTGTTTTATTTGAAGAAAATCCGTCGAAATCTTGGTCCAAAGTCAAAAGTTCAGCAAGAAGGGAAAATTGGGGATTTTTACAAATTATGTCAAAATTGGATTTTTGAAATTTTTGAAATTGGTTGAATCAAACTACATATACACATTCACAATATCATTTCAAGCATGTAGCATTTGATTTCGCGCAAAAACTCCAAGCGGTTGTGAGAAATCGAATTTTTTCTAAAGTTTGGTGATTTCGGTTGCAAAAGCGACAAGTGCAAGATTGTGTTAGAACTTGTTGTCTAAGTATGGCATTGTGTTAAAAACTCATGGAACATGTTTCTAAGTGCTCCTAAACATGATTTCTAGCAGTAGACATAAGTAAAACATGATTTTTGGATAAAATGCTAGCATGAGAAGATGAATTTGAAAATGAGAATGGGTGTTTACCTTGTATGATGATCTAAATGAGATGTAGTGTTGTTGTTGAAGCACCAAACTACTTGGAAAACATTTAAGAAGACCTTAGCACCTCATCCCAAAGAAATTTGAATATCTGTGATAGGGGAAAACCTGAGGTACACCAGTTGCCCATTCTACCACTGTGTTTAGAAAGACCACCTAAGGAAGGACTTGATTGAATGGTTGCAATAGTACATTGGCATTGAGGATGAAGCGCACTACCATTGAGCCCCAAGTTGCCCAAAACAGTGAAACAGGATCTGAAGATTCTTGAAGAAGAGGGTTAAGAAAAAGATTGTAATGGTCAAGGAAAGCTGCTTTGAGTCTATTCAAGAAGAGTTCTTCGCCTTTTTCGATTGTTCAGACCAATCAGTGTCGGTTCCTTTGAGTTTGGGCATTAGCCTTCGTCCTGATTGTTGTATTCTCCATCCCTATCATTCCTCTCATGGAAGTTGGGCAATCATATTTGGTTTCCAAAGAAACCAACTGAGTATTGAGAATTTGGATCGTGACCGTCTCTGGTTTCTCCATGCATTCCACGACTTACCAAATTTTCTGTAGAATATTTCCTTGAGCAATTATATTAGGTGGTGTAGGAGTGTCATTCGACAACCCGTTGAGGCCCAGTGGAGCTTCCATTCTCACCCTTGCAGGCAGTTTCTGGTTGCTCGATGAGTCCATTGTTGAAATTCATCATTGAAATCATAGATGAAGTGGGATAGCACATCTTCTGTTGCTAGCAACTTTCAAATAGCAAGTCAAGACCAAGTTCCTCTTCACAAGAAACTTTTTGTTTCCTTTTATAGTATTAACATCTGTCGGATTAGCCCTGCCCCCTTTTGCCAGATCCATCGCCTTTGCTTCAAATGCTAAAGGTAGTTTTCCTTCACCATTTTGTTCGTTTTTGACAAGCCCTTTCCCTGCTTTGTGATGGGCTTCTATGGATTGTTTGATTTTTTTTCCGTTGGTCTTGTTTGCTGTAATTTCCCTTGTTATGACGTCCTTCATGGTGGCTTTCATCTGGTGGTGCCCTGTCGACAAGGTTCTGCCCGATCTAGACTTGATGGGGTCGGTGAAAGTATTTTTATTACCAATCATCCTGTAAAATTGCTGAGGACTCTCGGTTCCATGACAGTATCTGATGTGTGAGTAATAAAACCACAAGTTCTCACACATCAGTTTGAGTTCATGGACCAGATCCACTAAAACCCTTTTGTCACCGTTGCGCAAAATTGCGTGTTGCTTCACTGTCTCTAGTGGGTATCGATAACCAGTAAGGTTTTCTTTTGCCTTTTTTACTTGCGACAGGGTTAAGTGGGGCTGAAGCTCTTTTTTTTTTGGTAAGAAAGAAAGTTTATTGATTTAACAAAAAACCTCTAAGAAGTTTACACATAAGAGAGTCAAAGAGAAGGACCCAAGATAAAAAGGGGGGAGGGGGGAATGTAGATATACACATCGATCTTGAGATATTGCTGCATTCTTCGCCAGTGTGTCTGTCACGAAGTTAGCTTCTCTGGGAATATGCGAGAAAGTGCACTCTGTGAAAGAAGATGCTAACTGCCGGATGTCAGAGAGTAGACCATAAAGTTTCCAGCTGTTGTGGGGCGTCAAGTGTTGTAAGGAAAGTACAAGCGCTTGGTTGTTGCTTTCCACACAAACTTGAGACAAGTTGAAATCACATGCAATAGTAAGACCACTGCGAATGGCAAGTGCTTCCGATATAAGAGAGTTTTGACAACCCGTACCCTGGCTAAAAGCTAAAACCATTTGGTGGTTACTATTCAGGATTATCCCTCCGATGCCAGATCTATGTTTGTCAGCGAAAAAGGAACCATCCACATTGAGTTTGAAATGTCCTGGTGCCGGGGGTTCCCATCTGATTAATCGTGGGGTATTGTGGGCTTGTGTGGAAGGGGGTGTGGGGGTGAGAAGGACCATAGCATGTTGGAGTCTTTGTATGGCTGCCGGAATTGTTGGTTCGAGGGAGGAATGGGTGATATGATCATAATAGCCCCACAAACTCCAGCAGGCTAACAGGGTTCGATTGGCATGTTGATTAGAAGTGGAGGTAGATGTGGACTGGGCGACTAATGATTGCAGATGGGAACTGAAAGACTGTGATGTATCTCCCTGGATCAGGTGCAGAGTATGCCAGAGGTGAAGAGTAAAAGGGCAAGAAAGAAAGAGGTGTTGTGCCGATGTAGTAGCATAACCACACATGTGACACTGAGGGGGTACACTACACCCCCGCTCTATCAATAGATCGGCAGTGGGCAACTTGCCATGGATGGCCTTCCAGATGAAAAACAAAACCCGGGGTGGAAGGGGAGTATGCCATAACCGTAACTAGTTGAAAGTGGGAACAGGGTTGAGGGGGGTGGATGCCATACGGTAAGCTGAACTCACAGTGAACATACCTGAAGAATGATGTGTCCAAATGAACCGATCAGCTGTCGGCCGGAGAGGGAGGGGAATACCAATGATCTCGAGTGCTACTTCCATAGGCCACCAGGCAAACACTTTATCCCGGTCCCACGAAGCTGTCTCTGAGTGGATGAATTCAGACATGTTCATGGTAGAGTGTGCCTCTGGGTAACAACCAGTATCCGGTTGGTGGTTGGGAATCCAGCATGGGTTCCAAGGGCTTGCCTGCAGACCATTGCCAATTTAGAGAAAGAGACCAGTGCGCAAGAGATCTCGTGCTTTATTATCTCAGTTAAGTGGGAAAAATTACTTATAACTCACTCTAAAGAGTTCATGCATCACATATTTAGTTAGTCTTAAACTCTCAATGTAGTCTCAAATTAAAATGACCAAACTACTTTTGTGTCCCTTGTTAATTACTTATCAGTCATGACACAAGTTATTAATGAAACCCGTCATTAGAAGCTGTTAATACTTGTTAAATCTTTAGGAATTTGTTAGCGTTGCAAATTACTATAAAGGGGGAGTCTTGTAACACTTGGAAATATGAATAAATAAATAAATTAAAAGTGTTTCTTGAAGAAGTCTTGTCAAATGCCCCACTTAGTCAAGATAGTTCTAAGGGGGAAAGGGTGAGGAAGTGGATCTTCAAATCCTAACACTCCTTTGTGTCCCTTGTTAATTACTTATCAGTCATGACACAAGTTATTAATGAAACCCGTCATTAGAAGCTGTTAATACTTGTTAAATCTTTAGGAATTTGTTAGCGTTGCAAATTACTATAAAGGGGGAGTCTTGTAACACTTGGAAATATGAATAAATAAATAAATTAAAAGTGTTTCTTGAAGAAGTCTTGTCAAATGCCCCACTTAGTCAAGATAGTTCTAAGGGGGAAAGGGTGAGGAAGTGGATCTTCAAATCCTAACACTCCTTTGTGTCCCTTGTTAATTACTTATCAGTCATGACACAAGTTATTAATGAAACCCGTCATTAGAAGCTGTTAATACTTGTTAAATCTTTAGGAATTTGTTAGCGTTGCAAATTACTATAAAGGGGGAGTCTTGTAACACTTGGAAATATGAATAAATAAATAAATTAAAAGTGTTTCTTGAAGAAGTCTTGTCAAATGCCCCACTTAGTCAAGATAGTTCTAAGGGGGAAAGGGTGAGGAAGTGGATCTTCAAATCCTAACACTCCTTTGTGTCCCTTGTTAATTACTTATCAGTCATGACACAAGTTATTAATGAAACCCGTCATTAGAAGCTGTTAATACTTGTTAAATCTTTAGGAATTTGTTAGCGTTGCAAATTACTATAAAGGGGGAGTCTTGTAACACTTGGAAATATGAATAAATAAATAAATTAAAAGTGTTTCTTGAAGAAGTCTTGTCAAATGCCCCACTTAGTCAAGATAGTTCTAAGGGGGAAAGGGTGAGGAAGTGGATCTTCAAATCCTAACACTCCTTTGTATACAAAACACCGTGAGGATGGGTGTAATGAAGCTACAAGGGGTCTCTCGAAAGAACTTCAGGTTTTGAAAGGGATAATTTTTTTTTTTTGGGTATGATTTGAAAGGGCCAATTCACATTATAGCTTGTATGTATGTTAATAGATAAAGAAGTATCGTTAATTTCTTCATGCTCGTTTCAAGTTCGAAGTACCATTTGTACAAATAAGAATCCCTATTCTAATAGTATATCTTATTAAGTATATACATTTTGGCAGGTTCAAGATCTTCTACAGCTAATCAAGCTTCAATCTGTAGATCTAGCTTTACCTTTGGCAACCCTTCGTACTTCTTCTATGTAATGCATGAATGTATGTGTTTTATTTCACACCCCCAACCAAAACAAAAAAAAAAACTAAGCAATTAAATTCTGTAAAGATAAAATTAGACATATTTCTTAGGAAAGATTCATTATTGGTTTATAATATACTGTTGTACCCGAATCCAACCCCTTCAAGTGAGTCCTAGTCGATCCTACTAGCTAGTTTTGTAACATGTTTATAAAGAAAAAAGTGAGTGTGCATAAACTGTGGGGTCAATCAGCTACTTCTGAAGATCAATTTTTTTTTTTTTTGGTCAACTTCTGAAGATCAATTTAAATTCAAGAATATCACTATTCCAAAATCATGGCTTAAAACTATTATACATGAATACATGATATTAAACAATAAAAGAGTAAATACGCATTACCAGAAATAGTGGTAAGTAAAGAGTGTTTATAGTTGAACCTGACTCTTCATGGATGCTAGATTGCCTAATGTGACCAAATCTCCTCCAAGGTTGACACATGGGTAGTAGTGTCACATCTTGACCTAGGACCTATCCGGTCAACCCGACATCTCGGAGTTCCCTCATGGGCCTGCATCAGAGTAGAGAGATATAGTACCCTAGTCAACATTCATTCATAATATGGACAGCGGTGATTGCAAAAGAGAGTACATTAATTTGAAAACGAAGATAACTTGTAGCTCGCTAGAGAAGTTTAAATGTTTATAGTCACCCACATTTAAAATTAAAGTCTTAAGTTTAATCTGGTTTCATCAAAGTCGACTAGACCATGCAAGGGCTCCGATCGACCCTATGAGACGTGTGATCCATATGAACACGTATAACAAAAGATCTCATCATGAAGTGGCTTGATCAGCTCCTCTGCCTCTACCACCCCGGACTCCTCTGGCTGCACGGCCTCCACTGAGATCATGATCTTGAGACTTGTACTAATGTAAAGGAAGAGTCCGCGAGGGTTGAGTTACACTGAACTCGTGAGGAGAACACAAACATACCATCGACAATGCCATGCGAGCTTATATGCCATCCAACATATGTTATCATGCATGTCTTTAATTATTGAACCATGCTTTAATAGCTACTAGTCCTCTCTAGGTTGGTCTGTCAATTAATCGAAATGAAAATACACAACTGGGGGCTTTGGGTAAGGCTGAACTTTACACTTCAACCGGAGTTAAGAGATCTCAGTCCATTCTCAACACATAACTACTCCCCTCATCTCCTGACCACGCTTGTTGTCCCTACCATTTTCTCATCATTACTCAATCATACTATACTACTATTATAAAAGCATGAACTCCAGGGACACAACTATGTTTTTGTTTGATATAATAGATGATACCCAAAATTATAATTTTCATTGTTAGATGTAATAATAATTATTTCCATTCCCAAAACAAAATGTCATTATTAACTCTTTTACTCGAAAGATGCAATAAATTATGCCAAAAATTCCTTATTAATTGGACCGGATACCACTATTTTTTATTTGGTAAATTTATTAATAAAGAAAGATATTTTTGAAGGCACCATTTACAAGTATGCCAATGAATATTGATGACCCTTTAGGGCGCGTTTGATAACGTTCTTAAAAAACGTTTCTGGCGTTCTTTTGTTATTTGGGAACGGAAGAACGGGTTAGAGGCGTTTGATAAACGGAAGTGATAAAATTGGTTCAAATTGAAGCTTAGAACAAGTTTATCAAACACCAACTTATTTTTCAAAAAAAAAAAAAAAAAAAAAAAACACTAACATATTCTATTTAGTGTTTTAAAACTATTTTCAGAACGGATTTATTAAAACGCCCATTTTCAAGTAAAGAACGGTCTTTTAGCCAGGAAACATTAAAATACGGTTTTGCATAAGAACTGGTTTCTCAAAACGGAAACGTTACCAAACGCATACTTAGATTCTATGTTATTCAACAAATTTTCATGTACATAAAAAATAATATTTGTTTGAAAACTTTACAAATAATACGTCCACAATCGAAATCTTAAAATCTCCTTATTTATGTGTTCCCTATTTTCATTAAACAATCTTTAATATTCAAATTCCTTATCAGGTATTTTTGAAGGCACGATTTGCAAGGCATTCAATTACTTATTTTTCTCGTGCCTATCTTGAAAAACTCCTTCAGTTTTGGACATCTGTTTCAGAATGGTAGGAATTTGATTCGAATATGACTGTAGAAATTCTACCTGAGTCTTCAATAATGATTAACATCCAAATAAGCTTAAGAAAGTTCTTCCCCTTCTTCACCATGGAAGGCAAATACCTAGAGCCAAAATGTTGTCCCAGTTATTTCAACTTGGTTCTTCTATCTTTTGTTCCAAACCCAATTGATGAAGACTAATTTTGTAGGGTTGCAAACTCTGAAACTTCTGTTTCTTTTTTCTTTATCTATAGAATCATGTTATCTCTTTACCTTCAACCATCCATCACTCTCTTAATTATTTGCATTTTTTCTTATCTGCTACGTTGATTTAGAAATCAAAAGAGATGGACTAAGTTAGTGAATAACTAGCAAAGGAATCAATCCACCCAAAAAAAATTATAAGATATCACTAATCGACATTCCCATCCTAATCTGCCTTTTATCTCACAATTTTTCCTCACATCCTCAACCTATGAGTTTCCCTTCAATTTTACCCTTTAAGTTTATATTTCACTAGTCTGCATTCCCATCTTAATGGTAGTTTACCTGTGAGATAATCTCGTCTATCTTTGTTGTAGGTATATTACTTTCTTCGATTATTTATTAATGTGATATTTGTAGATAATGATGATATTGATGCACTACTATTTTGGATGGCTAATGGTGTTTGTTTTTGGTTCCCTAAAGCAGAGGGAAATAGATGGAGCTGGAGCAATTTAAAAAAGAAAAAAAAAGCCTGGTTTGTTCAAACATTTTATCGGGGAGTTGGTGAGCCATTCCCTAAAGGATCCCTCGAGATTCACTCCGGATAGGCTCGGGCAATGAGGGAATGCCCAATGCTAAGTCCGAAGAGTAACTTTGAAGACGACCAAATCAAAAGGGTCAGTTAGAGATAACCACCCTTCAGTCCCACTCCGAAATGTGGGGAAGTGGAGGATGGAGTAATGGCTCCATTAGTCCCACTAAGAGAAGGAACGTGCTCCTAAGGTAACTCACCCCACTCTTCAATCAACGAGCGAAATCAACGGAGGGGTCGCCCCTAGGTAACCACCATATAACCTCCATCCAACGTATGAGATTCTACTCACTATCATTCTCTACGCTTTGAGAACTCTCTCAAAGCCTTCTATTGTTGCCTAGAGTAACTTGGGCGTCGGAGGCGGTCCCCCGACCATCACCAAGTCCGGCCGCTCTAATTTCCACCATGAGTGCAGGCATCACACCTACTCGTATCACATTGGAGAAGCCTTCAAGAGGTCGTCCAACTACCCGGCTGACGTGAAAAATGTCTAGTCGCAACGAATTGGTGCGCCGTCTATGGGAAACATTACGAAGAGTCATGGTAAGACACACCACCAACCATGCTGTTTTGAATTCAATCAAGTCACAATTCAAAGTGGTTAAGAGAAGGTTCCTCTTTCTCCTAATCAACAAAATCAAATCAAGAGCAAGGTCAAGAGGGGATTCTAGAGGTTCCTTCAAGAACCATACCAACTCCATTTGGATAAGGAGGTTCAAACCAACCCCCAATTCCAACAACAGTAGCCGATCTACAAAATACGCAAAGGGAAGTGCAACAACAAATGTTGGAACTCCAAGGAGTTGTGCGAGACTTAGTACATCAAGTTGAGGTGCCACTAGGACCCGCTCGAAATACTCAAAAAGTAAGAATGCTGAAGCCACTCAACATAGTCGGACTACACAACGTCCATAAAATGAGGTTCGAGGAGGGCAGAATTGACGGATGGGCTGGCCATCGAACGAGTGTGTTGGAGAAAGAAATCAAGGAGTTCATATTGAAGAACCACCTCCCCAAGGAAATCAAACTCGGGGGAGTGTATTCAATTGTTTGTCCGCGTTCAGGTAGGCCCAAGACTTACCAATGAGACTCCCAGATGAAAGAGTTCATGAACAAGAGGATGAAAGCCAAGGAAGGATGGACATAAGGTCAAGTAACCCGAGAGGGTCAACCAACCAAACATGATTCTCACACTTACCTTCCTCCAATTATTCGAACCTTGGAAGCATTCGGTCTTCACAAGAAGGACATCAAGATGCAAATAGTCTTTGAAGGAGAATAGACAACTTGAAGAGGAAGCTTGACCATCGGGACCAAGATGACGACTATGATGTGGTCGACAGAGAGCCCTTTTCTGAAGAAGTCATGAGAGCACATCTTCCACCCAATCCTCCCAAGCTCATTAGCTATTTCAAGTCAATTATGGCTGTGATCGGCAGAGAGGATGAGTTGTTATGCCAAACTTTCCCGGTTTCTCTCAAGGGCCTAGCAATAAAGTGGTTACTAGCCTAAGTACTAGCCTAAGGCCAAGATCTATCCACAACTTTATAGAACTTGGGAGGAACTTCATTGCCCAGTTCCGAAGTTTCATTGGGAGTAAGAAAACGACGGATAGCCTATTCACCATCAGAGAACGTGGAATGAGTCTGTTCGAGACTCTCTTTTGAGATTTGACAAAGTGGCTATTGAGATCGAAGAGCTAGATGATAAGGTGGTGTACAATGCGTTATGGAGTGGGATAACCCAATGATGCTCACTAGAGGTTTTACTTCAAGACAAGCCCAAGACTTATGGGGCCCTTCTCAAGAAATGTCAAAAACAAGCAACGGTTGTAGAGGTTATTGAAGCCCGAGAAGAATCCAATTAAGGAGAGAATGAAAAGAAGAATTATG
This sequence comes from Hakea prostrata, assembly GCF_041222555.1. Classification (NCBI taxonomy): domain Eukaryota; kingdom Viridiplantae; phylum Streptophyta; class Magnoliopsida; order Proteales; family Proteaceae; genus Hakea; species Hakea prostrata. The sequence goes on from NC_142609.1 coordinate 7,464,177, forward strand.
GAGAATGAGGTCAAAGCTCAAATGTTTGTGGGAAGAATGACAAAGGAGGACATTGGAAGGGTAGACTTTTCGACGAGGACTATACGTACACCTCTAATGCTAGGAGGTCAGAAATTTTAATGCAAGTCCAAGATAAGGAGCTCTTAAAGTGGCTGAACAAGCTACATTCCCATCCATAAAATAGGAATATGACTAAGTATTGTCGTTTCCACAAGGACTACGGCCACCACACGGATGAGTGTAGAAATCTCAAGATTAAGATAAAAAATAAAAAGGCTATCTTGAGAAGTACCTTCAGAGAGCGAGACAAGATAGGGAGAACTCTCCAGCAAGAGTACGCAAAAGACCAAGGTCGAAGAGCCCAGATCGTGTGGAGAAGCTTCCCTAGAAAAAGCAAGATGATTGTGAAGGGACTCCCATTTATGTTGTGTTGCAAATCCAACTGAAGAATCAATCAAGACGGCTAAACAAAAAGCGCGGGTTCATGGGATCGATGCAATTGCTTAGAAAAAGAAGAAGTAATCTATGTCCAGATTCAATAACTTTCACAAATGAAGACCTCAAGGGAACAACTACCCCTCATGATGACGCTATAGTCATCAAAGTGAAGTTGGTGAATTGGGAAGTTTATCGAGTCCACGTAGACATGGGATCTCCAGCTAACCTCCTTTTATACGAGGCATTTAAGAAGCTCAAGCTTGAAGATGAGATGATGACTTCATGTGGGACTCATCTACATGGGTTTGCCGAGTCCTCAACCATAGCCAAAGGCACTATTCAATTGGATTTAAGGATCAGGACATCACCTCGGGATGCATGTGGCTATCAGACCAAAGTGGAGAAGTTAGAGCAATCAGGTTTCATCAAGCCGGTAGAATGCCCGACTTGGTTGGCAAATGTAGTCATGGTGAAAAAGGCCAATGGGAAATGGAGAATGAGTAAGGATTACACCGACTTGAATAAAGTGTGCCCAAAGGATTGCTATCCACTTCCTCAAATCAACTGAATGATCAACGCCACAGCGAGACATGAAGTATTGAGCCTCATGGACGCTTCGGGATACAATCAAATCATGATGAATCCCGAGGAAGAGAAGCACACGGCCTTCATGACTGACCGAGAAATCTACTTCTACAAAGTGATGCCTCTCGGATTGAAGAACGCCGATGCAACATATCAAAGAATGGTAAACAAAATTTTTAAGGACCAAATCGGAAGGAATATGGAAGTATATGTTGATGACATGCTCATCAAATGTATATCACAAAGAGGTCATTTGGCAGATCTTGAAGAAGTCGTTGATATGCTTAGAACATATCAAATGAGATTGAATCTGGAGAAATGCACGTTTGGGGTCTCCTTGGGAAAATTTCTTGGGTTCATGGTATCTTAGAGAGGGATTGAGGAAAACCTAGAGAAAATCAAAGCCTTAATCGACATGGAGGCGCCAAGAACAGTTCAAAATATTCAATGCTTGACCGAAAGAGTAGACGCTTTGAAAAGATTCATTTCAAGATCGGGTGAAAAGTGTTTGCCTTTCTTTAAGGCTCTTAAAAGACTCGAGAAGACGAAGGACACACTATGGACCAAAGAGTGTTAGCAAGCGTTCGAGAAAATGAAGGAGAAGCTTGGGTCACCGGCACTCTTAACTCGACCTTCACCTGGAGAGTAGCTATATACATACTTAGCCATTTCTTTGGTAGCAGTAAGTGTTGTATTAGTAAAGGAAGAAGGTACTTCACAAAACCCCATCTATTTTATAATTCATGTAATTCTGGATGCCAAGACCCGATATCCAGATGTGGACAAACAAGCTTTGGCTCTTGTAACCGCATCCCGCAGATTAAGGTCATATTCCCAATCACATCCAATCGTGGTTTTGACCAATTTCCCCTTGAAAAAGATCTTATAGAGACCTGATTTAGCGAGAAGGATGGTAACTTGGGCTATCGAGTTGAGTGAGTACCAAATTGAGTTTAGACCTCGACCAGCAATTAAGGGGCAAGTATTGGCTAACTTATTCTTAAGAGCAACACACCCACCTTGGGTGAAGAAGACCAACTTGGAGAGGAAACATGGGTGTTGTATGTTGATGGCTCGAGCAACTCTTCGGGAGTGGAGCAGGCCTCATGTTAATAAGCCCGGAGGGGTTCAAGATTCACTATGCACTAAGGTTCAACTTCAAAGCTTCCAACAATGAGGTTGAGTATGAAGCACTTCTAGCAGGTCTAAGACTTGCCCGAGCCTTAAGAGTTCGTGAGTTGGAAGTTCAAAGTGACTCTCAATTGATTGTGAACCAAGTTTGTGGCATGTATGAGGCGAAAGAAACAAGAATGGCTAGGTACTTAGCCAAAATTGATGAATCTCGTCATTATTTCGAACTTGAAATGAAGCAAATTCCAAGAAGGGAAAATGAAGTGGCAAACAAGTTATCCAAGATTGCCTTGGCCAAACACTCGACCCTAGGTTCAGTTGTATAGGTCGAGCAATTGGAGAGCCCCAGTACTCAAGAGGCCGAGGAAATGGATATTGAAGAAGAGCCTAGTTGGATGGGTCCAATTATGGCATACTTAAAGAACAACATCCTTCCCGAAGACCTCAAGGAGGCCAAGGCAAATTAATAATAATCAAGTGGCAAAGTTCACTATATAGGAGGACCAACTTTATAAAAGGTCAGTCACACAACCCCTTCTAAAATGTGTTTGGTCCTTCTTGAGCTCAATATGCTCTAGCCAAAGTGCACGAAGGGATTTGCAAAGCTCATATGGGAGCCCATAAAATAATATGTCAAGGGCTCTACTGGCCGACCATACAAACGGATGCTTTAGACTATGTCCAAAAATTCAAGCAATTTCAACTTCATGCATCCACCCCAAGAACTCCCGTTGTTCCACTTACATCTGTCTCCAATCCAATTCCTTTTGCTATGTGGGGAATGGACATCATGGGAAACCTTCCTAAGGAAACAAGGAATAGAGAATTCTTGGTTGTTGCAGTCGACTATGTCACCAAGTGGGTGGAAGCCGAGCCTCTCTCAACAATTATGGAGAAGCAGATGCAAAATTTCTTTGAAGAGAGGGTTATCTATAGATTCGGGATCCCAAAGGTTCTCGTAACTGATAATGGAAAGCAATTTGAAAGGTCAGGTTTTAAGCGCTTTTGTGAAAGATACTATATTGAGCATCAAACCCTATCCATGGCATACCCACAAAGCAACGGGTAGATAACCAACCGAACACTCTTGGATGGTATAAAGAAACGTCTAGAGTAAAGTCGGGCAAAGTGGGTTGAGGAAGTACCTAGTGTCCTTTTGTCATACCGTACTATAGCCTGAACTCCAATCGGAGAGACTCCATTTCAAATGGCTTATGCCACTGAAGCACTTGTTCCAGTTGAAGTATTAGGGGATCGAAGAGGTACCAAGACTTCAACAAAGAAGCAAACAAAGAAGGCCTAAGAAGTAACTTAGACTTAATTGATGAAGTTCAAAGTATGGCCGTGTATCAAAATCAAAGATACCAAAGTCAAGTAGCCGGGTACTTCAATACTCGGGTGAAGAACAGGAGGTATTGTCCAAGTGACTTAGTGCTTTGCAAGGTGGCAGCCTCTAATCCAAGAAACCAAGGAAAGCTCTCACCCGCTTGGGAAGGACCATATGTCATCGAGAAGGAAGCAAAACCAGGGACTTACAAGCTCAAGAGTTTAGCCACAGGCAAACCAATAGACCGATCTTGGAATTCCACGAATCTTTGAAAGTTCTATCAGTAGAATTAATCAAGACATGTAGTTCTTGCTTTGCAAACCATGCAGCCATTTGATTTTCAATGAAGTTTGTGTTTCCACCTCCAATATTCACTCTCCTATGAAGAGATTTATAGTGAAGTATCTGCATGAAGAATGGATTAGCGCCTCTTCAAGAGGCTGAAGAACCCAAGAGAGTTCTTCCATAATGCCTCTTCAAGAGGCCGAAGAACCCAAGAGAGTTCTTCCTTAACACCTCTTCAAGAGGCCAAGGAACCCAAGAGAGATCTTCCTTAATGCCTCTTCAAGAGGCTGAAGAACCCCAAGAGAGTTCTTCTTTAGCACCTCTCCAAGAGGACGAAGAACCCAAGAGAGTTCTTCCTTATGCCTCTTCAAGAGGTCAAAGAACCCAAGATATTTCTTGCACCCAAGAAAGTTCTTCTTTGATGCCTCTTCAAGAGGCCGAAGAACCCAAGAGAATTATTCCTTATTGCCTCTTCAAGAGGCCGAAGAACCCCAAGAGAGTTCTTCCTTAATGCCTCTTCAAGAAGGCAAAAAACTCAAAAGAGTTCTTGAACTCAAAAGAGTTCTTGAACTCAAGAGAGTTCTTCTTTAGCGCCTTTCCAAGAGGATGAAGAACCCAAGAGAGTTCTTCTTTAGCACCTCTCCAAGAGGGTGAAGAACCCAAGAGAGTTCTTCCTTAACACCTCTTCAAGAGGCCGAAGAACCAAGAGATTTCTTCTTTAGCACCTCTCCAAGAGGACGAAGAACCCAGGAGAGTTCTTCCATAACGCCTCTTTAAGAGGCCGAATAACCCAAGAGAGTTCTTCCTTAACGCCTCTTCAAGAGGACAAAGAACCCAAGAGCGTTCTTCCTAATCACCTCTTCAAGAGGACAATCAACATAAGTGTTAAAGTTTTCAATCAGGTGAAGCATTTGAACATAAGGCATTATGCTCAGGGAGTAACTCGGGGAAGGTGTCAACAATTGAAGAACCATAATGCCTCAATGTTAGCCATTTATCACACAACATTGAAAGATAGGATCATCGCAAAATAAATTTTGTTCACTTCAACAAAGCATGTGGGCATGATAACCCAAATTACAAAAAATAGAACAAGGAAAAACAAAGAAAGAAAACAAGCTTTTCTTCATAAGAAGATCAACAAAAGAGATCGATCTTGAAGACTAATTCTTAGGAGGGTTTTGTTCTTCTAGAAGACGTAAGGTTGCTTCAACTATGTCAGCACCATTTTTTGTCCTCTGGAGTTTCCCGAACCACTGAGGTTTCTCTTTTGGAACTATCTCCAGTTCCCTCCTCTTCAATTGGATCAACATAGAGGACAAGGTGAGAGGACTAAACGATTTAAAATGCACAACCCCCTCGGGGCAAAGCCTTCTGGAGCTTCTCATATATCTCCTCATCTAGTATCTTTGATAGCTTCTCTGGGTGAGGAAGGTCAACTTGTCGAAGAACCTCGATGAAGGCATCTTCAAGACCCAAGCGATAAGAGGTAACAGAGAGGTCAGTCTGAAGCTTCTTGAACTGCAGAGTACCAAAAATATGAAGTGATAATTTCCTTCTAAATATCATGAGGCACCTTTTCCACATGGATTGGGGGAGCTTCCAAGCTTCCACCTTAGAGCGAAGTTGATGAAAACAGGACTCCATATCTTCTTCCCTCTCATAGCTTCCTCCTTGTCCTTGAGGCCCCTCTCCAGATCTTTCTCCACTTGGGCAAGCCTTTCCTCGAGGGCTTTGTTCTTCTTTGATATTTCTCTCAATATCTGGCCTCTCTCTTCATCTCGCTTCTTCAAGGACTCAAAGTTCAGCCTCAAACCATGAAGTTCTGCATTAACTCAAGCATGGGCATCCTCAGCCTCTTGAAGTTGTGCACTTTGATGCTTAGAATGAATCTTGCATTCTCCCATGTAGTGAGTGTCACATCCACCCAGCCGGTACCCTATCTGGCATACCCGGGATGTGATCCACAGCCCCGAAGATCCATAGTTCAGAGACCACATCAGCCACATCGACAATAACACAATCATGAACCATCAATATTAAGCTACAATCAATAAAATAGAATTCAGGAATAAGATATCAAGGATAATCAGAGTGCGGAAATAAATATCAAATCAGATAAATAAGAAGACAGTGGGCGGAATCCATTCCTTCACCAAGCGGAAGTGAGGTCAAAATTTAGATAAGTACAAGTCTCAAGTTATGAAGGTAAGTTAAAGTTATTACAATTCTTCTAAGTTTAATTGTCACAAAAAGAAGGGGTAACTACTCATAAGTCTCCTCCACAATGGATATGTCCTCCTCAAAGGTGAGGACCATGGAGATCCAACATGACTGCTCCCATACAACTCCGGTGGCTAACCCCGGTACGCTGGTGATCTTCTTCGGTATGGTCACCGAAGTCTTCAATGTAGCTAGTCTCCGGATAGTAGTATGAGGTATCCGGGTCTGCCTCAGGGAGGGTGTCATCAAAGTAATCACCTGTAGAATAGCCTAACAAAATATTGCAACAGAAAAGGAATGAGTTCAAAAAAACTCAGCAAGGAAGTTATTCCACCACACATAAACCACAAGATAATCATAACATGATGCAGATGATATGAAGCATATAATGCAATATGATTTTATTCTAAATATGCTGGTCATCTATGGTAGACATGCTTTAAGTCATAGCACCATACTTCTTTAGGTAGTCTCAGTCACTCATCACCGGGGGAAATTGGGTCCTGCATCCCTCTCGGACAAATCCATGGTTGGGGGTTTCGGTCACCACTCTCTCACATCACCATTTGGTCTAAGTATTGGCGCATGTCAAGGTATAGCCTAGCCCAATGCAAGTCATCTACTTAATCATATCATGTCAGTTCCAGATACGTCCATTCCTCCCCTCTCGGGATCCTTTCCGGTATCCTTCACACTAGAGTCACTGATATTACTCACCGGGCTCATCAACCCTATTGGTCATCTACAAATGGTAAACGGGAAGCTCTCACGTCTCTCTCACGGATCATTTCACCGGTCTTGAGTGCCCGTGAGCCCAAGTCTAGCCATTTGCAACCCTACCAATAAATGGCCCCTTTCGGGTAACCGTAATGCAATTTATGTCCTCTCACGGAGTGGATACCGGTCTTGAGCGCCCACAAATCCACACCACTACCACGGGTTATTCGGTCTCAATGCCCTTCCGAATCGGGTCTGATATGATAGGGACATCCTAGCCATACATCTAGAAAAGTCCTATGTATGTCATTCAATAACCCGGGAAGCGTCGATCGACACCTTCGGAGAACATCCCTACTATTCCCTCCGATGTCCAAGGACAGAAGCACCAGTAGGGTACCCCTCAATCCCAAGTTATACTTAAGCAACCACATGCCCAAGTTCATCATATCAGTTCACAAGATACAACATCATAATAAACATTCAATTCATGACATTGACATAAGTCATCATATATTGAAATTGATAAACATGATAAGACATTGAAATAACATAATGTAGACACAAAGCTACTGTTGAAAGACATATGTAGCAAGTCTAACATGATAAGGATATGAAATAGAAACTATATTTACTAAGTTAGGGATACCAAGTCAAGATTCCATATCTTAGGTAATTGTATCGATAACTATCCTTACCTTGAATCGGATATGAGAATGGTCCAAGATCACAAGCAAGTGGCCCAAATAGCCTTAAAGTCCTAAACAATCATATATGAAAGGTTAAAGAAGAAATCAGAACAATTGGAGATCAAACAAATCAGAACTAGGCAAAAGTTGCTGACGGCAACTCTATTGGTCGATACATTTGGTTGATAGTATCGACCAAATCAATTCCAGGACAGCAAGCTGGCTTTTTGGATTCTTGCCCAGATTTGGTCTTCCGGGTCTCGGATTGACACGAAACTTGGAGGATAGTCTAAGCACAACATGGGGACGCTAATTATCAAGAAACTTTCATAATCCAATGGTCCATTTGGAAATCCCCAAATTGACATACCAAGGTTAAGAGTTGTAAATCATGGCATTGGCTACATCTTAATGCAAATTGGGGGAAAACATGGGGGATTAGGTAGGGAATCATTTAGAAGTAACATTGAACTCATATGCAAGGTATAGATTAGGTTAATCATAAGCTTCATCTCAGTTTTGGTAAATAAAGCAAGTTGGTAAGCAATAAATCATGGAAATGTGTAGTTAATGATCATGAGGTGAATCAATCATAGTCATATCGGTGAAAACATCATTGTATGGGGTTTAGAAGGTTCATGGCAAGGCGTATGCAAGGTTGCAGCACCTTGGCCATGATTTGTTAAGAAGTCAAGAACTAACATCACACTTCTCATTGTCTATGTAGACGATATTGTCATCACATGTAATGATGGTGAAGAAATTCAAAAGTTGAAGGACTTTCTTGGCAAAGAGTTTGAAATTAAAGATCTAGGGAAGTTACCGTATTTCTTAGGGATTGAGGTGGCTCGATCAAATAAAGGTATATTTCTACCCCAAAGAAAGTATGTCCTAGATCTATTATCAGAAGTGGGAATGTTGGGGTGTTAAGCAGTTGATACCCCTATTGAAGCTGGAGTTAAACTTAAAGAAAAAGAGGGAGAACCAGTGGACAAAGGAAGATACCAAAGGCTGGTAGGGAAGCTTAGTTACTTGTCCCACACTAGGCCAGACATTGCTTATGCTGTAGGTATAGTGAGTCAATTCATGCATGATCCATATTTAGCTCATATGAAGGCTGTTATCAGAATACTATAGTATTTGAAGGGAACCCTTGGAAAAGGAATACTTTTGTCACCCACTGATAATCTAAAAGTAGAAGCATACACTGATGCAGACTAGGCTGGATCTCTAGACAGGAAGTCAATTTCAGGTTACTGTACCTTTATTAGAGGTAATCTAGTTACTTGGAGAAGTAAGAAACAGAATGTGGTAGCTTTATCTAGTACTGACTCTGAATATAGAGCTATGGTTCGTGGAGTTTGTGAGCTACTATGGTTGAAAGGCTTGCTGCAAGATATTGGAGTCCAAGTTCCAAACCCTATGATGTTATATTGTGACAACCATGGAAAGAAGTTTCGGCGATTTTTCACCGAAACGAAACCGTGGGCGAAATCGATTTCCCCCCCATTTACTGAATCTCGCTTTCTCTCTTTCTTAAAATAATCTCGAGATATATGGTTATTTTAAAAAAAATTTTTTTAATTTTTTGTGTGTGTGAATTTTATACTATTTCTTGCACTTTTTAGGCGATTTCTCTCGCGATTCTATCACAATCTTACCAATTTTATCACAATGATTCAAAACTCAAAAGTTAATGTGCTAAATGTAATTAGGAGGAGAATCTACATCGAATAACTTATAAATAGAAAAACTTTTTATAGCAAAATCTTCAAGATTAATGAGCAATTTTACCAACTATATTCTAGTGATCTAATCCTCAAAAGTCAACATGCCAAATATGGTTAGGGAAGAGTATATACATGAAATAATTTATGGAAACAATTTAAATTATGAAGAGATTTTGTAATAGAATCGTCGTTAATCATTCCAACTATGTCCTAATGATTTAGGCCTTAGAAGGTAACACGTTAAATGTGACTAGGCGAGGAGGTTTAAATGGAAATATTTATTAAGAAATAATTTAAATTATCAAAGTCAACATGCCAAATGTGATTAGGGAAGAGTGTATACATGAAATAATTTATGGAAACAATTTAAATTATTCATGAATCTTATAAAAGAATCTTCAGAGTGATTTGATAATCGTTCCAATTATGTCCTAATGATGTAGGCCTCATAAGGTAACATATTAAATGTGACTAGGTAAGAGAATTTAAATGGAATAATTTTTAGGAAATAATTCAAATTTACCACATATTTGTATAAGATTAGGATAGGCATCAAATTTATCAAAATTATTGAGAAAAAAACACAAAAAAATTAAAGGCGAAATTTTCTATATGGGGGCGAAAACGCGGGGAACGGGGGGATGTGGGGGGGGGGGCGGGGGGGGGGGGGGGGGGCGGGGTGGTGCGGGCCCGCGGGGGGGGGCGCGGCGTGTGGTATGTTTGGTGGGGGGGCGGGGTGAGCAAGAAAAAAAGGGGGGGGAAACGGGGGGACGGGGGGTTTGCGGGCCCCGGTGGGGGGGGGGGGGGGGGGGGGGCGGCCCGGGGGGCGGGGGGTTGTTGTGGGGGAAATTTTTTGTCAAAGGAAAGTTGGAACAAGGGCTTATCTGCATGCCTTTTGTAAGATCTGGAGACCAAGTAGCAGATGTTTTCACTAAGGGTTTGAAAGAAAGAGATTTCCTTCCTATTGTAGGCAAGTTGTGTCACATCCCGCCCTAAATCCACCCAAGGGGTACCCTATCTGGGTTACTCGGGAGTGATCCACACCCCAACCAATCCAGTTTAGGAACGATCATATCCACTTAGCACAATAATATAATCAAAAGCAAGAACAAATTATGGTATTCAAGTAATCTAATAATAAAAGTTAAGAAATGATCACAAAAGGATCACAAAGAACATCATAGTGCGGAATAATAAGTACCAAATCAAAAGACAACTATAGAGTATAGCGGAAATATACTCTACAAACGTATGCGGAAGGTAGATAGAAATAAGGTAAAGATTACAACCAGATCTCCAAAGAAGGGAAATAAAAAGGTAAGCAACTAAGTTACAGTTTCTTCTAACTTATACAATGTCTCCTCAATAATATAATCATAAGAAACTAAGCCAGGCTGGATCTACTCCTGACAAATATGAGTCTTGAACTGATAGCCTTCACAGATGTAGTCACCATAACCAAAGTGGTATGAGTCACCAACTTAGTCCTCAAAGTGTTGACCGTCACAGTCCATAGTAGTACCTGCAGAAAAGTCTAACAAAATATGTTGCAAAAAGGAGTGAGTTCAAAAGAACTAAGCAAGGAAAGTTATTCAATAATAACATAAATCATATGATGCACAACATAGCATGATGCAATATGATATGAGACATATGATGCAAACATGAATCTAACTCTATGTATGCTGGTCATCTAGGGTAGACATGCTTTAAGTCATAGCACCATACTTCTTTAGGTAGTCTCAGTCACTCATCACCGGGGGGAATTGGGTCCTGCATCCCTCTCGGACAAATCCATGGTTGGGGGTTTCGGTCACCACTCTCTCACATCACCATTTGGTCTAAGTATTGGCGCATGTCAAGGTAAAGCCTAGCCCAATGCAAGTCATCTACTTAGTCATATCATGTCAGTTCCAGATACGTCCATTCCTCCCCTCTCATGTATCGTTCACACTAGAGTCACGGATATTACCCACCGGACTCATCAACCCTATTGGTCATCCACAAATAGTAGACGGGAAGCTCTCATGTCCCCTCATGGATCATTTCACCGGTCTTGAGTGCCCGTGAGCCCAAGTCTAGCCATTTGCAACCCTACTAATAAATGGCCTCTTTCGGGTATCCGCAATGCAATTTATGTCCTCTCACGGGATGGTTACCGGTCTTGAGCGCCCACAAATCCACACTACTACCACGGGTCGTTCGGTCTCAATGCCTTTCCGATTCGGGTCAGATATGATAGGGACATCCTAGCCAAACACCACTAGACAAGTCCTATGTATGTCATCCAATGATCCAGGAAAGCGTCGATGGGCATCTTCGGAGAATATCCCATACTATTCCCTCCGATGTCCAAGGACATAAGTACCAATAGGGCACTCCCAATCCCAAATCATACCTAAGCAATCACATGCTTATTTCCATCCATTACATATCAACAATACATTATCATATTGAAAATATGTCATAACATCTCATAATACAGTGTATAAATAAATGACAAGAATAAGTAAACATGATAAATCAAGAAATTAAGCATGGTGCTACTGCCATAAGGTAACTACAGTAGTCATATGATGTCTAAAATCAATTATTGAGTTAAGTCTACTAAGTTACCAACAACAGTGTAAATGTCATACAGTCTATCTTATATGGCAATAACCGTCCTTACCTCAAATTGTGAAGAAGATGATCCGAAGTCACAAGAGAATGGTCCAATTATAGTCTTAAAGCCCTAAACAAACATACATGAAGGATTCGGGAAGAAATCAAAACAATTGGAGATCGAATGGACCAAAACTGGGCAAAAGTTTCTGACAGCAACCTTGTTGGTCAATACCTTGGGTCGATGGTATCGACCAATAGTATTGACCCAAAGAGTCTCGGACAGCAAGTTGGATTTTTTTGGGTTTTGGCTCAAAATTGGTCTTTCGGGTCTTGGATCGATACGAAACTTGGGGAGCAGCCTAAATACAATATAGAGACACTAATTATCAAAGAATTAACATCATCCAATGGTCAAGTTAGAAATCCCCAAATTGGCATATCAAGTTCAAGAGTTGGAATTCATGGTCTTCAATGGAATCAATTGCAAATGCAAGAGGGCATAGGAATTTAATCAATAGAATGATGAGCAGCAGAATATATACAATTGCTAACATATAATCAGACCTATTTGCTAAAGAAAATCAAATTAAGAAGATGAATTCATGTTTCCACAAAGAGGAAATCAAAATAAGAAAGCAAGAACATCAAGTATAAGAAACATAGCATGGAAAGAATGAAGAGAGGTTTAATCAACCCAAGAGAGCTTGTAGAAGAGGTGGTTGCAAGGTTGCAGCACCTTCTTCACGAACTCGGTACAAGACAAGAGTAAATAGGAGTAGAATAGAGAGAAGTGAGAGAACACATACCTTGTAGATGAAATTTGAGAAGAGAGACAAAGGATTCTTGAAGAAGATCAACACCCAAGCCAAGGAGGAGGCTTAGAGGAGCTTTCCCACGTTCTCAGATGTTGAAATGAGTGAAATAATGTTTTAGGTTCGAGGTTTCACTTTAAATGAGGCAGGAATATCCAAAAAGCACCTTTTTATTCGAATATGGGCTTGTTGGTCGATACCTTGGGTTGATGGTATTGACCAACAGTATCGACCCAAAGTAGTTTCAACAGAATTTTCAGGAATAGTTTAGCAACTTCGAACAGGGATTCGGAGGGCTATACAAGGTCAAATTGAGTGAGGTTTTCTCCTACAAGTCAATCAAGAAGTATAGTTTCCAGAAATATATTTTGATCAAGCATTGGAGTTCATTAGGTTCACCAACTAAGCTCACCTTCTTTGATGCGCAAGCAGGATTTGCCAGACATAGTTCAGCAACTTCGGACAGGGATTTGGAGGGCTGTATGGGGTCAAATTGAGTGGGGTTTTCTCCTACAAGTCCATCAAGAAGTCTAGTTTCAGGAAATATATTTGGATTGGGCACAGGAGTTCATTTGGTATTTCAACTAATTCACCCCACTTCGGTGCGCAGATTCAAAACTAACACTGACAATGCTCTCAAGTGAGGGGCATCATCGTCAATGTCGCAGGGCTTGAGCTCCGACACCAATCATCAACCAAAAAGGTCCTCAAGTCTCTTTTCCCCCACTTTGGGTCTTCGGACCCACAAACATAACAGATTTCGGGCCGGGTCAAGGTTAGGATAAGACCGGATATGGCCTCCTAAGGCTTTCAAGGATAACAACATTGAAATCAAGGTCCGACTTCAAGGTCTAACATTAAACAAGTCTTTCTTTATCCCAAAACAAATAGGGTGTCCCGGTTAGGTTTGGGCTGGATTTTACAAGTTGGGCATGACTAATATCTATGCCTCAACTTGAAGGGGAGTGTTGGATTCTATTAGGAGTCTAATAAGAGTTTGTATAGGAGTTAAATTAGAGTTTGTATTCACGTAAAATTATATTCCTTGTAATAGTATACTTTCCACTTAATTATAAATAGAGGGCTTGAGATCATTGATCAATAAGCCATTCTCCCAATATGTTTCTCAACACAACTGCTCAGCCTCTTTCTTGTTTCTGGTTGCAATACTAGCATAAAGTTTTCCATTGAAAGACAGAGAAGAGACAAATAATGGTATAGGACCTTTTGATTAAGTAGTTTCATATGACGGCCTCTAAAGGCTCATCTTAACTACGTATTGTTTAAGAATAGATTTGCAAAACATTGTATCCTTACTCAGTAGATGAACTCCTTCATCCTTTACCTTTCCTACTGTTGCGTCTAGACCTTCTTTACATCAGCCGGGTAGTTGGACGACCTCTTGAAGGCTTCTCCAACGTGATACAAGTAGGTGTGATGCCTGCACTCACAAAGGAAATTAGAGAGACCCGACTAGGTGATGGTTGGGGGACTGCCTCCGACACCCAAGTTACTAAGTTAGTCTAGGAAACAATAGAAGACTCAAAGAGAGTTCTCAACGTGTAGAGAATGATAGTGAGTAGAATCTCATACCTTGCCCCCATCTTAGGTTGGAGGTTATATAGTGGTTACCTAGGGGTGGCCCCTTCATCGATTTTTCCCATTGATTGAAGAGTGGGGCGAGTTGCCTTAGGAAGCACGTTCCTTCTCTTAGTGGGACTAATGGAGCCGTTACTAGTTTCGGAGTGGGACTGACGGGTGGTTATCTCTAACGGACTCTTTTGACCTTGTGGTCTTCAACATTCCTCTTCGGACTTAGCATTGGGCGTTCTCTCATTGCCCGAGCCTATCTCGAGTGAATCTTGAGGGAACTTTGGGGAAAGGCTCTCCAACTCCCCGAGGGGGTGTAAGGGATTCTATTCAAAGGGTTCTTCAACTTCCCCAAGGGGGTGTAATGGATTCTTCCCAAAGGGTTCTTCAACTCCTCAAGGGGGTGTAAAGGATTTTTGCCAAAGGGTTCTCCAACTCCCCGAGGGGGTATAATAGATTCTTCCCAAAGGGTTCTCCAACTCCTGAGGGATATAATAGATTCTTCCTTCTCCAACTCCCTAAGGGGGTGTAAGGGATTCTTCCCAAAGGGTTCTCCAACAACCTGAAGGACCAATCTGATTTTGAAAACCAAAGTGTTGAACCACCAGCTACAGCTCCATTGCAACAGGGTTCTCCAGAAAAAGTGCCTTATAAACCACCCCCCTTTCCTCAAAGATTTCAAAGGCAGCAACAAAACCATCAGTTCAAGAAATTCTTGGATGTTTTGAAGGAGCTCCACATCAATATACCATTGGTAGAAGCACTTGAACAAATGCCAAATTATGTGAAATTCATGAAAGACATCATTTCTAAAAAAAGGAGATTTGGAGGGTTTGAAATAGTAGCTATGACACAAGAGAGTAGTGCCTTCTTGCTGAACAAGCTTCCTAAAAAATTAAAGGATCCTGGGAGTTTCACCATTCCTTGTGCTATTGGAGAAAATTATATTGGGAGAGCCCTTTGTGACCTTGGATCTAGCATTAACCTTATGCCAATGTCAATCTTCAAGAAGCTTGGTGTGGGAGAAGCAAGGCCAACTACAGTAACACTTCAGGTGGCTGATAGATCCTTAGCTCATCCCGAAGGAAAATTGAAGATGTCTTGGTAAGAGTTGAAAAGTTCATTTTCCCTGCTGATTTCATTGTTCTTGATTTTGAAGCTGATAGAGATGTGCCCATCATTCTTGGAAGACCCTTCTTGGCCACTGGAAAGACTTTGATTGATGTGCATAAAGGAGAATTAACTATGAGGGTAAATGAAGAGCAAGTCACTTTCAATGTTCTCCAGGCAATGAAATCTCCAGATGAGATAGAGCAATGCTCAATGGTAGATATCATTGAGGAGCTGGTTTTAGAAGAAGTTGAGACAAAGGGCAGTACAGATCCATTAGAGCTTTCATTAACATCTGAAATGGGTGATGAAGCAGGTAGCTACATTAAATGGTTAGATGCCAAAAACTTGTTGCTTGTATCTCAAGATATTCCGCAAGTATACGTATCGTAATCAAGTAATAAATGATAAGTACAAAATCGATCCCACGGAGAATTATATCCTTAACTTTCAATGTAAAAGTAAAATTGATTTAAATGAAATTAACAAGGTTGATTGGTGATTGACTAACTAAATAACCAAATGACAGATAAAGAAAACTAAGGAACTAAAATATGGATTAAGCAATGGAAGAAACTTAATGAGTGACAAGTGTGTTAGGAATGAAGTTTCCCTTCCCCTGAATTTTATAACACAAATACTAAAGCAATACTACAACCCCAAGATAAATCAAGAACTTGGAATGAATGGCACTATGGTATTTTCCAATACACATAAGCTAGCATCCTAAGTCAACATCTGCATATTCCTATGAAAAATTGAATTAAGTATGCAATTTAAACCCAAACCAATCAATGGTAATGTGAGGTAATTGGGTATTCCTACCCAACCTACTAATTAACACAACCTAATTAAAGATGATGCTAACTCACACAATTCAACAAACACCTAGACTTCATTAATTGGAAAATTAATGAAATCATAACATTCATTCAAGAAAGATCATTCAAGAACTGAAATTAGTCAATATAACATGCTGAATTCATTAACAATAAAGTGGATTGCAATAAAACTAAAGAACACATGATTAGTTATATATCAAAATCCAGGTTTAGGCACTACTATCATCCCAACACAGCTAAGATTTAACCCATAACAGAATTCAAATGCATAAAACCAAGTATAGTTGACATGAGACTAGAAAGTAAGAAGATAGAGTTATAAAAACAAGAATAAACTAAAGCTTCGTCCACAAGAGCTAGCCTCTTCTCAGAAATTAGAACTGAGCTCCTGCTTCACAAGAGCTCGATTGGTTCATCTTCCTCTGCGAGTCTCTATTCCCAACCTTAGGAATGTGTCCTCTCCTCCTGCCTCTCTCTTTCTTCCATAAATGTCTTCAATCATTAGGTTAGATCGGCCAAGGATTAGAACTTTCCTGAGATCAAGGGAAAAACATGTATTACAAGAATTGCCACAGTTAGCCCTTGGTCAATTCCAGAATTGGATTGAGAAACGCGGGAGAAGGAACAACCACAACAAAGTTAGAGGAATGTTCTTCATTATGAATCTTCACCTACATGTTCAAGAGAAAGAGAAATCAAATTCATCCATAAAAAGAAGGGAAATTCATGCAATGGTGACAAAAATGAACTAAAAAATGAACATGTTAAGACTAAATAAAACAACACCTAATGAATACTATCACTAAAACAAAGACAAAATACTCCAAATCAAGCCATCTCAAGTATAAAAGTTATAAATCTTAACTCTATTTCAAGAGTTATCACACCAAACTTAAGACAGCGACGAGAATAAAGACAAAGAAAACAACAACTAACTACTAATGAAAGCATGAGGAAATCAAAAGAAAAGAAAAGCAAATAACGGCTTAATCATGCAATAGGATGAGTGTAGAGGTGCCTCTAATCTTTTTCTAAATTTTCAGATCCAACACAGGCAAAACATAGATGTCATACTTTACCATCAGGATGCTCTCAAGTGTGTGTGTGAAAGTTAAGGATCTTGCAGATCACCTAGTCTAGCTGAATCATGGTCATCAAGTTTAGTTCATTGATCTAATATGTTGACCAAATGATTACCTCTCCACTAATTAGGAACATATCTTTTACAACCCCAAGAACTTGTTTCATACTCTTTTGAGCATTTGACCCAAACTCTTTGAACGTTTTTGGTTTTAAGTGACGCCAGGAAACGCCATTTGTGATGAAGATAGGTTACAACAAGATCACAAAAAGAGTGCCTTGAGCTCAATGGGATGGAGTAAAAATAACATGGGTTACATGCATATCTGGTTACAGGTTGAAAAGTGGAACATATCTCTTCCTTTCTCTCTCTTTTTTTTATGCTCAATTTGCAGTGACATAAAAAAAAAGGGAAGCAACGGTACAGGCAACAAACGGACACAGAAAAAGGGTAAACTCAACAATATTCACAATGACAAAGTCTGAAAGCAAATGGGGATCCCTAATGTGTAAGTCTTGAAGTTCTCATTTAACCAATTCTAAAATCCTAAAAACCACATGATCCAGTTCCCAGGTCTCTAGAGCTTGAAACATCACGGTGCATCAATAATATGGATCACAAACATGAGTAAATGACATCGGATCATTATAGGAATTGTGCTAAGATTCCAACAAAAGAGTAAGAGGAGAATACATTCCAACAACCATCCAAATTTCATGAAAAGCGGATAAACTACACAAAACATCACAAAGCTACTAAAAAGAAAGAATTAAACAAACACAAAAGAAAGTAAGAAAATAAGACTGGGACATCCAATCATGAAGATAACATATGAATTATTGGAACATTGAAAACTTACCCCAAATAAGATGAGGGTCTCAGAAAGAAAGGAAAAGAAAGTAAGGTAATAAAAGGAAAAAAAAAGAAGAGAGAGAAGAAGAAAAGGGCTCATCATCACATGAAGGAATGGAACTCATCATGAGAGCTGCATCCTCCTATCTATATTAGGAATGTAGTTCCCACTGCCCCAAGGTAGCGAAAGGTAGTTGGGAAAAGCTGGAAAAGATTGGAACCGGTTGCTATTCATCCAGTTAGACCAGGGGATCACGGGTAGCCAATAAGATAAACCAAGAAGAGGTCAGAGAGATTTGATGTTCCAACATATTGAATGGGTGGCTCACGAGAGGGGTCCAAGAGGTAACAGAGGATGGAGCAAGAGGTAGAAGAAGTGGAGGAATAGTGATGAGAAGAGGTGGCATGGAAGGGGAGTGAACTAGGTGTAAGATGGAGTGATATGAAGTGTGTAATGGCACCTTTGTTAAGTGTATGGACATGAAGCGCACATCAACATGGTTAGCCAAACATAAAGCGAATTAAACATGGAAAAGCAAACTACAGCGAGAAAGACAAGCACAAATGGCCTCATGAATGCTATGACCCACATTAACCGAGCCTTCCAAAATAGAGAGGAGGAGCAAAGATCAGAAAAGACTATGGGTGGAGGGCATCAAGTGGGTTTAAAAAATGGTAAAAGGGGTGAAGGTGTGCGCAATAGTTAATGCACTGGTGGATGATGACCACCGTGCATGAGAACAAAAGCTGGATAATGTTATGCATGGCGTTGGATCTCGAAGCAAGATAAGCATTGTGCTCATCCCACATGTCCAATGCATAAAGGCATAATGGATGGTCCATCATAGGTAGTGCATCCCCACATGACTGATCTGAGATGGGGCGTTAGATTGGATAAAATTCGAGACTAGAAGGGATGTAGGCAGGGATGGGTGCAAAATGTCAAGATCCACATAATGGATGATGAATGAAAGGCTTGTGCTTTATTGGGTTAAGAACCCCTAAGAAAGTCTTGGAGATGGATGTAAGGGTCTACAGGAGAGGCAAAATAAAGGACCCAGAAGACAGAACTAGGGGGTCTTCTTCTTAGGGCCAGAAGGAAGCACAGTTGGCTAAAACAAAATGACTCAAACAAAAACACTAAAAAGACCATATCTAACAAAAAAAGAAACACCATAAAAGTAGAAAACAAAAAACAAACAATTAACTATAACTAATCAAACAAAAACAAAACAAAAACAAATAGCATAAAAGAAAAAGAGAAGAAGGTGTTTTAGGTGCAAAAGAAGAAAAAAAAGAGGATATGAGCATAGGGTAAGATGACGAAAGGTTGGGTGTGCAAGTGATTGTAGCTCCAAAATAGCACCTAAAACAAATAATAAAAGTGCAAACCAAAAAAAACACAAGATAAGAAAAAAATAAAAAAAAAAAGAACAGAAAAAAAGAAATGAAATTAAAATATAGAAGGAAATAAAAGAAATGAAGAAAAGAGTGGGAGGGAAGATGGAAGGTGAAACACCACAAAAACAGGAAACCGACAAGAGGGAAAGTGATGATGAGAATGGGAAAATTAGGGTTTTGTGAGAGATGGATATTGGTGAAGAAGAAGTTGCTGATGGAATGTAGGAAATGAAGGTGTAAAGTCTTTGAGAAGGAAATTGGAAGAAGAAAGGAGATGAATGAGAGAAGAGAGGGCGGTTAGGTGAGAAGAAGGAGCCTAGTGTTGGGATTTCGGTTTGAAATGAGAAGTGTAATGGGTTGGGGTGGGTATTGGTTCAGAATGGTTTAAAAAAAAAAAAAAAAGGGTTGAATCGGATGGGTTCAGATGGTTTAATAGAAGTTTTGAAGTGATTTTGATGGGTTGGTTGGGTTTAAGGTTAAACCGGGTCGGGTGAGTGGTTTTATCGTGCTATGGTGTTGTTGTGGCATTGCTAGAACGAACAAGAATGTAATTTTCAAGAGACGTAAGTGTCAAAGAACATGTAAGACCGAGTTGAGGATCAAAACTTTGTAGTAGCATGTGGCACAGACAACAAAGATAGTGAAATTTTTGGATATTGAAACATGCCGCTAGGAGTTTGATTTAATGATAAGTTTGGCAAAAACCCAATCACCTTTTTGTTCACACTCCTTCTTGAAGGATGATTGAAGGATGACCTCCCTTCTTTTTAAGCATCTTGAAGGATGATTGAAAATAATGATCCACTGCATGCTCTAGTTCCCAAGGCCATTTAATGATTTCTTCTTGTGCACCTTCCATAATTGGACTCAAACTCCTTTGCTGCTTCACATACCTGTTGCAACAATTTGGTTGAACTCCATCCTATTGCTCTTCTACACTTCTTCAGCACTTCAAGTAGCATATCTTCCTGCTCCTTTGTTAGCAGTGCTGAAACAAAAACATGGAGTGTTTTGGCTGCATCCAAATGGGCATACTAAGAGTGTTTTGAAAGAGGTGTGAACTCTAACATAGGTGGCTCTTCAATTGATGGTTTAGGGGCTTTAGTTTCAAGCTCAGATAATACAAGAGACTCAAATCTACTCCCACTCAATGCCTTAGCTGGTCTTGCCTCTAACCAATCCATATATCTAGTTGCTTCATCATCCACTTGTTTAATTTCTATTGCCAATGAAAGCTCTAGTGGGTTTTTAATACACTCTTTCTCCAACTCTTCTGAAACCAGCTCTTCAATGACATCCACAACAAAACACTCTTCTATTACTGAATTAGTTTGTTCCTTCTGAACAGTAGCAGGATCTTCCTTCTCCCCTTCTTCTTGGATAGAAATAGGTCCCTTCTGTTGGCTAGGCTTTGAATGAGGTGGCTCTAGAAGTTTTCCACTCCTTAATGCAATAACGTTACAATGCTCCTTGCCTTCACTCTTAGGATTTTCTTGGTTACTTGGCAATGATCCTTGAGGTTGATTGCTTAAAGCATTAGCTAGCTGTCCAACTTGATTCTCCAAATTTCTCAATGAAGATGCTTGACTCTGAATCATTGCAACATTCTTTGCCATATATTCCTTCAATAGAAGCTCTATTGTTGAAGAGGATTCCATAGGCTGAATTTGCTGTTGAGCACTTGGAAGCTGAGGAGGTCTAGGTGGGATGGAAGATGGGCCTACATGCTATCCTTGAGCATTCAAAGAGTAGTGTGCTGCCTCCAACCCGAATTATAGGTGTTGGAATATGGGTTATTGGCATTGCTGAAATTACCAACATAGTAAGCAAATTCTGGGTTAGATGGACAGCTATCAAAGACATGCTCCCCACCACAATATGTACACGGACTGCTGTATGTTGTTGAGTTTGTACGATTGTAGGCAAGTTTACGGATTTTAACACACTAGTTAGGGATGACACTTGTGAAGTTAAAGTCACACGCATCTAACTCATAAATCCCCGCCACTCTCTTATTTGCAGCACCTCTCTCAACTGGCCATTGGTAGTTGTTGTTGGCCATTCTCTCCAAGATCTCATAAGCTTCATTGTAAGACTTTGCCAATATAGCCCCATTTGCTGATGCATCCACTATGGATCGAGTTTGTCCACTTAAACCATAGTAGAAAGTCTCCATTTGAATCCAATGAGGAATACCATAGTGAGGTCATTTACGCAAGAGCTCCTTAAATCTTTCCCATGCCTCATACAAAGATTCACCATCCAACTGTTGAAAACCAGTGATATCATTTCTGAACTTGGCATTCTTTGATGCAGGGAAGTACTTCATCAAGAACTTCTACTAAATCATTCCATGTGGCTACTGATTGTGGAGGTAAGGAGTTCAACCATGCTCTTGCTCTATCCCGCAATGAGTAAGGGAATAGCTTCAATCTCAAGGCTTCTTCAGTTGCTCCCGGTATCTTGAAAGAATCACTTACTTCCATGAAGAGTCTAAGATGGAGATGAGGATCTTTTGTTGGCATCCCACGAATGTCCTATAGTCCGAAGCATTTGGAACATCACGAGCTTAAGTTCAAAATGTAATGCTTGAATTTCTGGCTTTACTATACTTGGATTCAGCTCATGCAACCTTGGGACAGCATATCCTCTAATGGCCCTATCTCTATCATCACCCTCAGCTGCCATATTATTCTCATTATTATTCAACCCATATCTCATTGCTTCAGCCATTGTTTGACCTGCTGCTAAACCTCGCTACTTCCTTCTTCTAGCTCGAAATGTCCTTTCGATTTCAAAGTCAAAGGGTATCAACTCTTGATCAGGCAGCGGACTCATACAAGGGTAAAAGCACCTGAGAATAAAAGGAAACTAATATCAAAGTAAAGAAATTTCAGTAGATAACTAAAACTTACTTATACACTAATTATTAAAGACAAAATTCCCCGGCAACGGCGCCAAAAACTTGTTCCTTGTATCTCAAGATATTACGCAAGTATACGTATCGCAATCAAGTAATAAATGATAAGTACAAAATTGATCCCAAGGAGAATTATATCCTTAACTTTCAATGTAAAAGTAAAATTGATTTAAATGAAATTAACAAGGTTGATTGGTGATTGACTAACTAAATAACCAAATGACAGATAAAGAAAACTAAGGAACTAAAATATGGATTAAGCAATGGAAGAAACTTAATGAGTGACAAGTGTGTTAGGAATGAAGTTTCCCTTCCCCTGAATTTTATAACACAAATACTAAAGCAATACTACAACCCCAAGATAAATCAAGAACTTGGAATGAATGGCACTATGGTATTTTCCAATACACATAAGCTAGCATCCTAAGTCAACATCTGCATATTCCTATGAAGAATTGAATTAAGTATGCAATTTAAACCCAAACCAATCAATGGTAATGTGAGGTAATTGGGTATTCCTACCCAACCTACTAATTAACACAACCTAATTAAAGATGATGCTAACTCACACAATTCAACAAACACCTAGACTTCATTAATTTTCCAATTAATGAAATCATAACTTTCATTCAAGAAAGATCATTCAAGAACTGAAATTAGTCAATACAACATGCTGAATTCATTAACAATAAAGTGGATTGCAATAAAACTAAAGAACACATGATTAGTTATATATCAAAATCCAGGTTTAGGTACTACTATCATCCCAACACAGCTAAGATTTAGCCCATAACAGAATTCAAATGCATAAAACCAAGTATAGTTGACATGAGACTAGAAAGTAAGAAGATAGAGTTATAAAAACAAGAATAAACTAAAGCTTCCTTGCTTCCACAAGAGCTCCAGCCTTCTTCTCCAGCAAATCAGCAACTCCAGCAGCTCCTTGCTTCCACAAGAGCTCCAGCATTGGTTCTATCTTCCCTCCTCTCAGCCGAGTCTCTATTCCCAACCTTAGCTGAATGTGTCTCCTCTCTCCTCCTTGCCTCTCTTCTCTTTCTTCCATAAATGTCTTCAATCATTAGGTTAGATTCTGGCCATAGGATTAGAACTTTCCTCTTGAGATCAAGGGCTGAAAACCGTCATGTATTACAAGAATTTTGTCCACTTAAGTTAGCCCTTTTTGGTCAATTCCATTTGAATTGGATCTGAGAATATTCTACTCCGTTGTTGTAGCAATGCAGCAACAACTCTACAACAAAGTTAGAGGACATGTTCTTCTATTATGAATCTTCACCTACATGTTCAAGAGAAAGAGAAACAGTCAAATTCATCCATAAAAAGAAGGGAAATTCATGCAATGGTGACAAAATGAACTAAACAAAATGCAACATGTTAAGACTAAATAAGACAACACCTAATGAATACTATCACTAAAACAAAGACAAAATACTCCTAAATCAAGCCATCTCAAGTATAAAAGTTATAAATCTTAACTCTATTTCATAGAGTTATCAGTTGTCCAAAAACCTGAAGGGGTGTAATGGATTATTTCCAAAGGGTTCTTCAACAACCTGAAGGGGGGTAATGGATTATTTCCAAAGGGTTCTTCAACTCCCCATGGGGGTGTAAAGGATTCTTCCCAAAGGGTTCTCCAACTCCCCAAGGGGGTGTGTGTGGTTCTTTATGAGGGGCTCTTGGGTTGCCTACCCTCCACAATAGAGCCCCCCATTCCGTGCGGTCGGCTTCTTGAACGTGTGGAATGCTTCTCTTACATCACTTTTGATTCAAGCTTTTATCTAGAGACCCTCGGGTAGTTGTTACCCAAGAGATCCAAAGGTCCTTTCTCCAAAAGCCATCTTCAAACGTTATGATTGTTAATTCTTAACCATTACGTTGATTCGTTGTAACGTTTCTTCATTACGACTCGTTGTAGCCCAAAGGTTGCTTGATCACCATCTCATCCCTTGATCCTTAGCCGTTAGATCACAATCTTTCCTGTTCTTGATCTCAATTGCCGCATCCTTTGATCCTTAGCTGTTCAATCACTACCTTTCCTCTTCTTGATCTCAACCGTCGCATCCCTTGATCCTTAGCTGTTAGATCACGACCTCTCCTCTTCTTGCCTCCACTATAAATAGAGTGTCAATGGCTATCATTTTCATTTGAAACATTTGTTGCTCCGAGTCTCTTCAATTGCCCGCTTGACTTCATTCTCTTCAACTAGTAAGTATCCTATAACCTTCTTTGATTTCTTTTCTTTTACTTTCTCTTTAGGATAACCTTATGGATAAGTCAAAGAAAGGCAAGGAATTAGCCCGACTGTCCTCCCCTCGAGAGGCCCATGCTAGTGAAGTTTTAGGTCCCAAGCCTTCTTCCCGAATGCATTCTATATATTTTTCTAGTGAAGAGGACCTTCCAGACTATGCTGATTCTCAAGAAGTCTTGAGAGCAACAACAAACTTGGCTAGGGAAGATCCCATTAGTCAAGAACCTTTGCTCTCTGATCTAGGCCTTGATTTGGTTGGTCTTGAGCCTACTTCACCCATACACTCCTCTCCTTCTTGACGTCAAGAAGTAGAAATGATTGGTCATCCTTCTCCAACTCCCTCTCGAGCTATTTGTTGAAGGCATTCTTCACCAAGTCTAAGGGTCGTTGGCCCCCGAAACTTGATAGGAGTTTGCTCTCAACAAACCGAGAACCCCTTCTCATATTGACTATGATAGGAGGTTCTCTGGCCCTGAATTTTACCCTTGCGATCTTAAGCACCCTAATCTTTGGCGTTTGAGGGAGTTTTGTGATATTCTTAATGTGAAACCCAGCCCTAACCTAACCCTGACCTTGACCCGGAAACCCGGTTGTTTTTAGGTCTGAAGACCCGAAGTAAAGGAAGAAGCCAACTATGGGCCATCTCAGTAGAAGACATAGTATTTGACTCTAAACCCATGGATGTTGATGATGGAGTTCCATACTTGAAGGTCTGGTGCAGATTTGGAAAGAAAGCTGCAGCTGTCTGAAGATTAGATTAGTTGAAGGACTTGGAGTGTTATCTGACTTGGTTTGAAGGCATTTCTACACACTAGGTATGTCACTTGTTGCGTGTGCAAAAGCCCATGAGGTTTGGACTTGAGTTGGGCCTCCATTTCCCTATTTTGGCCTTGCTGACCTGATTGGTCGACTGGGCCAGTCGACCAACTGTGTGTTAAATCCGAGAAAATCCAATTTTAGGTTTTTTCACTCTCTATTTAAACCTACTTCGAGTTTCTTAGTTACGACTGCCTCCTAAACACTTTGTGAACGTGGGAAGACCTTTCCAAAACTCTTTTTGGTGATTTCGAAGATTCCTTTGCCAGATCTGGAGTCTCTCATCTCCGATCTGTCATTCTAAGGTTAGTATCTCTTCTATACTATAATTTATTCTTTCTTTGATCTTATTCTTGAGTGAGATCAGGAAGAAGATGCTGCATTCTTGCAACCATCACAACCATCTATTCCATGATCTCATTCTATTCCTTGAGTTCTATGATCATCATCGTGATCTTAACCCTAACCCGAAACTTTGCTTGAAACCCTCACCCTTGTATGATCTTCTTGGAAACCTTTGGTAACCTCCCATGTGAGGGTAATCACATGAGTTATATTTATGTTAATCTAAACTCTTCCGATGATTTTCTTGTTATTTTCTTGTTAGCAATTATTCCCTTTCATCTTGTAACCCTAGCCTTTTCATGAGAGCCATAAGGTTGAAACCTAGTTTCTTGTTTCAAATCAAGAACCCATCTCTTGACCTTGACTTGATGATTTTACCTTTCTATATAGTTCTAATACATTCTAGGAAGTTCCCCTTCGAATTTCGGATCAATCAGACTTCAAACGAAGAAGTTATGACCAATCTAGTTTTTGCATTTCCGTACTGACTCAGTTGATTGACTGATTGGTCGATTGGGTCAATAGACCAATCAATCGACCAATGATGTCAGTAGCTTCGTTTTTTGCTCAGTTTGATTCGTTTGCTCTCTGATCTTTTAGGCATCTTTCCTAATGTTAAATCTATGATTGTTAGGGGTTTATTTGCTAAGTTTTGAGTCTCTCTCTTTGATCTTTGGATTATCTTCGGCGATAATCAAGGTAAGGACAGTTATTTCATAATAACATAGATCGCTTACTCTCTGGTTTCTACTTTAAGAAACTCTGAGTTTATTTATTGTTCTTGTATTTTATACTTCTGATGTACTACTGTAAGTACAGTAGCACTTCAATTATGTTTCCTTTTTCATTATTCAAGCTTATATGAATTGCTTATTACTATATTGTTTAATGATTAGATCCTGCTTTTTTATTCTCTTTTATATGATGAGTTGTTGATTGTGTATGTCATGACTGATCTGAGAATGTGTTTGATTAAGTATGGTTTGGGACTGAGAGGTGTCCTTTTGACACTTCTGTCCTTGGACATTGCTGGAAATAGTATGGAATGTTTCCGGGGTTTCCCATTGATGCTTTCCCGAATCATTGGTTGTCATACCTAGGGCTGTCTAGTAGTGTTTGGCTAGGATGTCCCCGTTATAACAGACCCAAATCAGAAGGGTATTGAGACCGAACGACCCGTGGCAGCAATGGGGATTCACGGGCGCTCAAGACCGGTAACCAACCCGTGAGAGGACGGGAATCACATTGTGGGGGCCATTTATTGGAGGGTTGCATATGGATAGACTTGGGCTCATGGGCACTCAAGACCGGTGAGTTATATCCATGAGAGGACATGAGAGCTTCCCGTTTACCATATGTGGATAACCAATAGGGTTGATGAGTCCGTAGTCCGAGAGGAAATACGTTGACTCTAGTGTGAAGGATATTGGAAAGGATCCCGAGAGGGGAAGAATAGAAGTATTTGGATCTGAGTTGATGAAACTGAGTAGATGACTTGCATTGGGCTAGGCTTTACCCTGACATGCGCCAGTACTTAGACCAATGGTGATGTGAGAGAGTGGTGACTTAACCCCCAGCCATGGATTGTCTGAGAGGGATGAAGGACCCACTACTAACCGGAGCTGAGTGACTGAAACCTACCAAAAGAAGTACGGTGCTATGACATAAAGATGTCTGCCAATAGAGACCAACATACATAGAGTTTAGATGCATACATACATTATCTGTTTCATACTGCATTGCATCTTGTTATGTTCTGCCGCATGTTATTTATGTTGTTATGAGTTAACTTGCCTTGCTGAGTTCATTCGAACTCACTTCTTTTTGTACAATCTTTTGTTAGACTATTCTACAGGTGCTGACTACTATGAAGGACAGTACGATGAAGCGCAAGCCGAAGAAGCGTACTACACGCAAGGTGTTGGCAACTATGAAGATAACCCTGCTGATCCCTCGAGCGATCAAGTTGCGTACTACCACTAGACGTAACGTAGAGTTGGAACATCTATGTTGGATTGATGAAGTCCACTATTTTGAAGATGTCATCTATATAGTAGAAAATGCATAGTTTACTTTGAACATTCTATTCTTGCTTTTCTTTAGAAACAATTGTAATTCTTTTTAGACTTACGCACTACATTTCCGCTGTAGCTGTGGAGTGAGTTTCCGCCTCACTCTACTTCTTTTGATGTGATTACATCTGGTATCATTTTTGCACTCTGATTATATTGATTATTCATTTCCTGATTTGAATCTTTTGTTTATAATATTAGAACCTTGATTATTTCCTGTTTATGATATGTTATTGTATATGTGGGAGGATGATTTCCTCGATACTTGATCTTCGGGGCTGTGGATCACACTCCCGGGTATGCTAGTTAGGGTACCGGCTGGGGGGATGTGACACTTAATGACTATATCCTCCTTCTTCCTTCTGAGTCAGATCGAGTTGAAGAACCCCTTGAGGGGTCATTCCCTTTATATTTTGATGCCTTCTTGGGAGGTCTTTGACTCCCTATACAACACCTCTTGAAGATGTTCTTGAGCATTATGAAATATCTCCCAAATAGTTGGAGAAACATAGTTGGCTTTGGTGGCTTTGCTTCAATATTTGAGTTGAGCCTACCTTTCCCCTTCTTCACCAATTCTTCGAGATGAAGAGCCAATTCCATCATGGTTGGTTATCTCTTAATCGACGTGCCATTAGTATAGTCAATTGGTTGGGTAACATTATCCTTCCGGATACTATGTGTGAAACCCGACCCTAACCTTAACCCGGATACTCTTTGATTGTAGGTTCGAAGACCCGAAGTAGAAGTGAAAGTCAACTATGGGCCATATTGGTAGAAGATATAGTGTTCAACTTCCGAACCTATGGAGATTGAAGATGATGCCCCATACTTGAAGATAGTGTTAGATATAGAGAAGAGACTGCACCTTGATGAATAGAAGATTAGTTGATGACCTTAGAGGTTGGTGAAATATGATTTAAAGCCATTTTTCCATGCTAGGTATGTTATAGAATATGTGTTTAAAGTTTCGTTTGATTGCGAGTAGTGGAAGACCCTCAAATCCCTATCTTTGGCTTTGCTGTCAGCCTGGGTCGAGTGTTGGGGTCGACTGGGCCATGCTACCCAACCAATCGACCCAGAGATGCTGAACTCGAACAGAATCTTCTGTTTTGAGTATCTTGCTATATATACCCCATGAATTTGTGATTTTAGTATCCCTAGCCTCCATAACACTTATAGAACGAAGGGAAACCATCTCCAAGCCTCCAAGAGTGAAGAAGAAGACCTAATCTTGCAATCTTGCAAACTCTCTCTCTTGTTCTTCAATTAAAGGTTAGTAATCTATCTTTTATGTTAATGATTTATTCTTTCCATGATCACTCTCATCTCTGAACTGAGATTATGATAAAGATGCTGCAACCTTGTAGTCATATCTTTACAATCTCTTTTCATTCTCTTGTACTATGATCATCTCATTCATTCTTAACATGATTCTTATGATTTCTTCTTAAACTATGATAATATTCCTATTTTGATTCATTCTAGCATTATAGATGCTTCTCTATGATTATTCATACCTCTGATCTACTGTGTTCTTGTACTAGAATGAGATCTAATCATCTCTAGTTCATCTCTTTCATTCATAGCATGTTTCCAATGAAAACTATGACTTTTACCAAAATAGAAACTATGATTCTAATTTAGTAGGTAATGTTCTAATGATGGTTTGATGTCTAAATTATGCTTTTTAGTCTTAGACTACTGTGTTAGACAATCCTCCAAGTTTCGTCGCATTCCGGTTTGTGTAGCATAGGTTTCGGATCAAGATTCTCTTTTTATTTCCGGATTTGCTCTTCGGCAGATTGACTGGGTCGACTGGAGCACTCAACCCAGCCAATCAACCCGGAAGAACAGAATCTGTTTTCTTCGTCCGATTCGGTTCGGTTCATGCTTATTCTTTTAGGACTACTTCCTAATGATTGTGTGATGCTATTCTAGGGTTTATTTGCTAACTTTGGATTCATCCTCTTGTCCGTCCGGAATACATTCGAATCTATGTAAGGTAAGGAAAGTTGTTACCATATTAACATTGATTTGCATAGATTTAGTTTCTAAATTGGGAACCACTTAGATTTGCTACTGTTATGTTAGTTTCTATTATGATATGAATGCTGCAAGTACATTAGGATTTTATTTCCTTATTTACTTTATGTAATTGATTATGTATGAATACTTACTCATGTATGTTTTCTTATTTATTTAATTTTGTCTTATTATACTCTTTCATATGATGAGATATCTGTCGTGGATGATATGACTGAATTATGATTGTGATTGCTTAGGTATGATTTGGGATTGGGGAATGTCCTTTTGACATTTCTGTCCTTGGACCTCATTGGGAGTAGTATGGGATATTTCCAATGTTGCCCTTTGACACTTTCCCGGATTATTGGTTTTCATACCTAGGACTTGTCTAGCAGTGTTTGGCTAGGTTGCACCCTTGTTATATCAGACCCGATTCGGAAGGGTATTGAGACCGAACGACCCATGGTAGCAATATTGGGGATTCATGGGTGCTCAAGACCGGTGAGTTATATCCGTGAGGGGGCATGAATCACATTGTGGAGACCATTTATGGGTAGAGCTGCATATGGATAGACTTGGGCTTAGGCGTTCAAGACCGATAACCAACCTGTGAGAAGACATGAGAGCTTCCCGTTTACTATATGTGGATGACCTATAGGGTTGATGAGTCCGTAGTCCGAGTTGGTTGTAGCCATAGGATACGCTGACTCTAGTGTGAAGGATACCGGAAAGGATCGCCAGGGGCGAGGAATGGACGTATCTGGATCTGAATTGATATGACCAAGTAGAAGACTTGCATTGGGCTAGGCTTTACCTTGACATGCGCCAATACTTAGACCAAACGGTGATGTGAGAGAGAGGTAACTTAACCCCTAACCATGGATTGTCCAAGATGGATGAAGGAACCTTTGCCAACCGGCGTTGTGAGATGAGACCTACCCAAAGAAGTATGGTGCTATGACTTAAAGCATGTCTGCCTATAGAGACCAGCATACATAGAGTTAGACTCATACATGCATTGTTGTCTCATATCATATCACTATATGCTTTGTTTGTGATACTATGTTATTTATGCTATTATGGAATAACTTGCTTTGCTGAGTTTCTTTTGAAACTCACTCCTTTTTGTACAATATCTTTTGTTAGACTAGTCTACAGGTTTTGATGGCTATGAAGCGCAATATGAGGAAGCGTAAGATGAAGAAGCGTACCACACGCAAAGTGTTGGCGATTACGAAGATTACTATGAGGATCCCTCGAGTGGTCTCTCTTGTTACCAGGATTAGCCCTACTGTGGAGTGGGAGCGTCTGAGCATAGTCGATGAAGTCTACGTGTATGAGAACATCATTTATAAAGTAGAAAAGACTCTAGTTTAGTTAGATTATATATTTCCTTCTTGTCTTTAGAATCGGTTGTAATCCCATTTGATTTTCAAACTACATTCCGCTGTACTCGTGGAGTGAGATTCCGCCTCACTCTACTTTTGATTTATATATCTATTGGTATCTTTTTTCGCACTCGATGATTATCTTGTTACTTATCTATGATTCATTTGAATAATATTGTTAACATTGATTTAGTCTTGTTCTTGATTATATTGTTGTGAATGTGGGAGGATGATTTCACTAACTACTGGATCTTGTGGACTGTGGATCACACACTCGGGTATGCCAGATAGGGTACCGGCTGGGTGGATGTGATACTATGCCTACATCCACTAAGGGGTGGAAGCACTACTTCTTCTTCTGGCAAGCCCCCGTCCGACCATCTTTCTCGACTGCCTTTGCAGAGAGATAAACTTCTAAAGGAAGATCTTAATATTCTTGTTGAGTTGTCTTCCGTCGAAGAAGCAGCCTTAGAGAAAATTATTTAGGTCAAGGGGGACTTGGCCGCAGTCCACGGGTACTCTCCTTAGTATCCAGCTATCTTACGATTGTGGGGCTTCTCCCTGGGTAAG
Source organism: Hakea prostrata (assembly GCF_041222555.1). Classification (NCBI taxonomy): domain Eukaryota; kingdom Viridiplantae; phylum Streptophyta; class Magnoliopsida; order Proteales; family Proteaceae; genus Hakea; species Hakea prostrata. The sequence continues at coordinate 7,495,999 of NC_142609.1, forward strand.
CCCCTCATTCTTTTAGCATTCTTGAGTTATTTATTTTCTTCACTTCGATTCTTCTAACTCTTGTTGTTCTTGTAGTGGCTAGCAGATTGAATATTGATGCTCTTTGGGCTACTGCCAGTGGCTCCACAAAAGAAGCCTATGCTCATACGCCTCCTAAGAAGACCATTGCTGGAGAGGCTATTCCTGTTATTCAAGAGAAGAGAACCCTTGGTTCGGCTAAATCCTTTAGTTATTTGAAGAAGGGCTCCAAGAGAGTTCAGTCGGGGGTCACCCCATTATTGGTGTCCCTCAAGTTTCCCCGACCAGTCAGTCAAGCAAATCTTCTCTGCAGAAGCCTCGGGTCCCAACTGATGGAAGTGAACTCCATGAGACTCCAGCTGAAGAGTCTAGAATAGCTTCTCAATCTTCATCCCTGGGTGGAACTTGACTGCGAGTGACACTGTTCTCGAGGACACCAATGCTGCTCGAACTTGGGTCCTTGAGGGAATGATCCCATTTGACTGTCAACATTTGAAGAGCCTTTCTGACGAAAGTTTTTATGCCAACACTTATCGGTAATTCTCATTCAAGAGTCATTTGCCTCTTTTATTTTTTATTTTTATGGCTAACTTTGTAGCTTAATCTTCAAACTCCCTTCAAATTCTTTTCTAGTGTGGCTCACTGTAAAATCCAGCTTTTACTTAACCTTGACCCGACCCGGTCATTGTTGTGTTTGTAGGTCCGAAGACCCGAAGTGGTGGTAGGAGGGACTTATGGGCCCTATTGGTTGATGACGTAATGTTGGAACTCCAGTTTATGGACATTGATGATGCTGCTCCTTCCTTGAGCACATTACTAGTGTTAAGTTAGAATCTGCGCACTGATGAAGAGTGAGACAGTTGAGATATCAAACGGACTCCGGTGCAAAATCCTAAGGTACTCCCTAAAACTAGACCTCTTGAGTGAACTGTAGGAGAAAACCTCATGCAATTTGACCTTGTATAGCCCTCCAAGTCCGCACCTAAAGTTGCTGAACTATTCTGTAAAATTCTGCAGAAACATGTTTTGGTCGATACTATTGGTCGATACTATCGACCAAATGTATCGACCAACAAGTTTGCTGAACCCAGATTTAAAGATTCTTGGAATATTCTTTTCTATTTATTTATTCCTCGAGACTGGAGCCCTATTCTCGCGTTTTTAACATCTGGGAACGTGGGAGAGCCTCCCAAGAACTCCTCCTTGGTAGTGGTGAAGCATCTTCTTCATCAATCATTGCCAACCACTCTTTCCTACTTTCTTGTTCCACTTTAAAGGTAGGACTCTTTCTCTCCTAATCACTTTCTCACTCATCTTTCCTCTATTTCACTGTTGGGATAGTGTAAAACCCAGCCCTAACCTTGACCCGGAAACCTTGTTATTTGTAGGTCCGATGACCCGGAGTAAAGTAAGAAGTCAGCTTTGGGCCATCCCAGTGGAGGACTTGGTGTCTGGCTTTGAATCCATGAAAGTTGATGATGAAGTTCTATTTATGGAAACTGAATCTTGATGAAGATCTGATTAGTTGATGGACTTGGAGTGCTCTCTATCTTGGTTTGAAGGCATTTCTACCTATTAGGTAAGTCACTTGACTTGTGTGCAAAACCCCTTTAGGATTGGATTCGATCTGGGCCTTCAATTCCCTGTTTTGGATTTGCTGTCAGCATGATTGGTCGACTGATTGGTCGACTGGGCCAGTCGACCAATCCACTCGACCAATGAGTGCTGTCTTTGGCAATTAGGTTTTTCTTGCTCTATTTAAGCCCAATCTCGAGTCCACTTCGTATTTGCTGCCTCCAAACTCTCGGAACGAACCAAAGACCTCTCGCAAGTCATCTCCCTTGCATCCTTGGTGTTTTCTTGACGGATCTTCGTCGAAACTCTTCCTTTTGCATCAAAAGGTATGTCTACTCTCTCTTCTTCTCCTCCATCTTTGTTTTTCTTTCCTTTTTGAGTTGAGACAGTAGAAGAGATGCTGCATTCTCTGTTGCAAACATCTCTCGAACATGTTCTCATGATCATCCTAAGGATTTGAGGCTAGAACAATGATCTTAACCATGATCATTGCAAGCTTTTGAAGGAATCATGATCAAACCATGATCTAATCTTGTTAAACTTCTGATTTGAATTCTGATCTCTTTGGATCTTCGATATTGATCATGTTAGTAGTTAATTACTGTGTTTTCTTTCCATGATCCATAATCTATCAATTTCTAGTTGTTCTCTTCTACCATACTATGTGTTCTTCATGATGCATGGTAGTTACATATATGGTAGGTTTTATTTCCTTATTTAGATTTATGCTTCTAAGCCTTTTTCCTTGAAGATCTAAGTATGTTTTCATGATACCTTTACCTGAAGCAATGATCCATCCTCCTATTGTTCTTGTCTTTGATTTCTATTTCGAATTCATCAAGATCCATGGTTGATCTAATTATGGTAACTTTTTGTTTCCTAATTTGGATCTTGATATCTTGATTTGATTGGTGTTTTGAGGTCCCCTATATGTTAGAATACTACTGATGTAGTTTACCCCTTGATTAGTACCCTTTTGAACCACCAAATTCGGATTTCATATCTTAAAACTCTGTTTTTAGGCTACTGTCTGCATTGGTCGATTGATTGGTCGACTGGACCAGTCGACCAATCCACTCGACCAATGAGTACAGCAACTCCAGAATTGGTCTGTGTTGGATGTTTTGGTATCTTTTCTGTTAGGGATCTTTCCTAATATGTTGTATATACTTGTTTAGGACCTTCTTCTCAAGTTTGCCAAGATCTTACTTGATTTCTTAGGATTCCTTTGCGAGTTATAAAAGGTAAGGATGGTTATTTCCTTAATTACATAGATAGCATGAATCTAGTTTCTATATTTGAATATCATTGATATGATTCCTAAATTAGATTCTTACAATGATATACTACTGTTGCATAACTTTGATTACAGTAGCATTACTTATTCATATTAAATTGATTCATGTATGATTTACTTACCAATGTTATACAAGTGATTGTAATTATTGATTTCTTTCCATATATGAAGTTAGCATATATGTGATGATATGAATTGATGCATGTGTATGCTTAAGTATGGTTTGGAAAGGAGAGGTGTCCTTTTGACACTTCTGTCCTTGGACTACTACGGGAATATTATGGGATGTTTCCGGAGATGCCCTCTGGACACCTTCCTAAACTGTTGGATGACATATCTAGGATTGTCTAGTAGTGTTTGGCTAGGATGTCCTGTTATGTCAGACCCTAATCGGAGGGGTATTGAGACCGAACGATCCGTGGTAGCAATGGGGATTCATGGGCGCTCAAGACCGGTAACCAACCCGTGAGAGGACAGGAATCACATTGTGGGGGCCATTTATTGGTAGGGTTGCATATGGTTAGACTTGGGCTCACGGGTGCTTAAGACCGGTAACCAACCCGTGAGAGGACGTGAGAGCTTCCCGTTTACCATATGTGGATAACCAATAGGGTTGATGAGTCCGTAGTCAGGGACTATGAGGACTCTAGTGTGAAGGATACCGGAAAGGATCGTCAGGGACGAGGAATGGAAGTATCTGGATCTGACTTGATGTAACTAAGTAGAAGACTTGCATTTGGCTAGGTTTTACCCCGACATGCGCCAAGATTTATACCAAATGGTTGTGAGAGAGTGTGTTGACTTAACCCCCGCCATGGTTTGTCCCGAGGAATGAAGGACCCATTACGAATCGGCTGCTCAAGACCGGTGAAATGATCCGTGAGAGAATCCAAGATATCTTAAATGGTTGAGGATGTGAGTGGACCTTCCTAAAGAAGTACGGTGCTATGACTTAAAGCATGTCTGCCAATAGAGACCAGCATACATAGAGTTAGATTCATTCATTCATTGCTTGTCTCATATCATATTGCATTTATGATTGTTCTGGAATCCCGCCATTTATGTTATTATGGATTTTAATCGCCTTTACCGAGTTTCTTTGAAACTCATTCCTTTATTGTACAATGTTTGTTAGACTATCCCCGTAGGTACCGAGTACTATGACGGTCCCTATGAAGAAGCGCAAGGCGAAGAGGCATATCTCCAGGAAGGTGATTGCGGTTACCACAATTACTCTGAAGATCCCGCGAGTGGTTATGCTCCGTACGATGCTTAGTCCGACCATTGAGTGGAAGCATCCTTGTGCTATTTATGAGATTTACACTTATAAGGATGTTGTCTATAAAGTGGAGAACAATTTAGTTACCCATTGTACTTGCTACTGGGATTAGATTGTGTCTAGTTTATTCTTTTAGAGCTACTTTTCCGCTGGTTGTAGAGTGGGATATTTGCCTCACTTTACTTAACTGTTTGACACTCTGATTATATCTATTATTCTGATTCATTTATGATTCATTCTTTCTTTTTTGGTTTTTGGTTTTTTTTCCGCTTTTTTTTTATTTTTTTTTTTGTTTTATGTTATTGTTTATGTGGGAGGTTGATCACTCGATACCTGATCTTCGGGCTGTGGATCACACTCTCGGGTATGCTAGATAGGGTACCGGCTGGGAGGGCGTGACAAATAGTGTATGATCAGCATTCCTTTGCTTGTACCCAATAGAAGTCATTGCCTTCAGGAGGCGTCCAAACCAGCATGTAGGAGACTGTTTTAACCCATAAAGTGACCTCTTCAATCGACAAACTTTCCCTGCAGTATTGTCATCAAAGAAACCATGTGGGATTTCCATCTAGACCTCTTTTGCTAACTCCCATGTAAGAAGGCATTCTTTACGTCTAATTGGTGCAAGTTCCAGTCTTTGTTCACAGCTACAGACAACAGAACTCTTACAGTATTTAGTTTCGCAACAGGGGCAAAGGTCTCCTAATAATCAATCCCATAGGTCTGGGTAAACCCCTTTGCAACTAGTCTAGCTTTCAACTTGTTGACTGATCCATCCATATTTTGTTTAACCACAAATACCCATTTACAGCCCACTGGTTTTTTTCCTGGAGGAAGTGTAACCAGCTCCCAAGTGTCATTTTTCTTCATTGCCTGCATTTCCTCTACCATAGTTGCCTTCCATCTCTTATCAGCATAGGCTTCCTGCCAACTTTTAGGAACAAATACAGATGACAGAGATGATATAAAAGCACGGTAGGAGTCAGACAAAGAGTTATAAGAAACATATTTAGCTATAGGATGTTAAGTACAATATCTGACCCCTTTTCTAACAGCAATAGGAAGATCAGAAGAAGATACCTCAGTAAAATCTAATTCTGGAGCAGGAGACTGAAGTGGTAACGTATCACCTTTCTCCTCCTGCTTTAGCGGTTGTATTTCTTCCTCTGATAAGTCTGTACCTCCTTATTCTGGTCAATTTGGTTTTAAATGACCCCAACAGTGTGTCTCACAGGAGTGGTCTCCCCCAGGCTAGGTTCTTCACATGGTTCAGATATCGAAGGGGGAGGATTAGAGTCTTCAGGTATACTGGCCGAAGTCTCCCCCTCGTCAGGAAACTCTTCTGGGACTCTTAAGTTGTGTTGGTGTGTGACAGGAAGATCTAGAGGCAGAAAGAACACCTCTCCTCTAGGACTCTTCCCCTAGAGAGGTGTATAGTAAGGGCAAAACTCATGAAAAATTACATCCATGGATACAATGGTTTAACTGGAAGGAGGATGATAACATTTGTACCCTTTTTGAGTAGCAGAATACCCCAAAAATATGCAGCGTAGGCTGCGGGGAGCTAGCTAACTCTGGTGGGTTGTGATTCTGGCATAACACACACATCCAAAAACCTTTGGGGGAATAACAAAAGAAGAGGCTCCCTGAAGAATCTCATTAGGACATTTAAAACCAAGTATCCTACTGGGCATCCTATTCATAAGGTAAGAAGCAGTGAGTATAGCATCACTCTAGTATTGGTCAGGTACATTAGTAGAAATCATAATGGAACGGGCTATCTCTAAGAGATGCCGATTCTTCCTTTCGGCAACCCCATTTTGGGCAGCCGTAACAACGCAACTGGTTTGTTGTATTATGCCAGAGTCAGAGAGATATCTTTGAAATTCACCATCAATATACTCTATGCCATTGTCACTGCGAAAGGATCTTCACAGTGGCATTGGACTGAGTTTTAATCTTATTATGAAAATCACGAAAACATTGGAAAACCTCTTTTTTTTTTTTTTTTGTTTTAAAAGATAAATCCATGTAGAACAAGAGTGATAATCAATAAAAGTAACAAAGTACCTATGGCCAATAATAGGCACACATCGACAGGGACCCCACACATCAGTATGAATTAGCATAAAAGGAACAGGTGTTCTATTATGAAGAGAAGGTAAATAAGTAGAACGAGTCTGCTTCGCAAAAATGCAGGCTTCACAAAAAAAAAATATCCTCATTACAAGAAGAAACCAAATCATGAAATATTTTCTTAAGAGTTCCTAGAGGGGGATGACCTAGCCTACGGTGCCATTGATGAAGGTCTGATATTACCGAATGGATCGGATTAGAAGATGTAGTCAAAGCAGAAGTAGATCCTCCAATCGGCTTGAGCAAATAAAGTCCATTGTCTAGTTTACCACGTCCAATCTCCTTCCCCGTGACCAGATCCGGGAAGACATAGTAAGATGGGGAAAAGGTCACTTTACAACTCAAGTCATGTGTAAGACTACTGATAGAGAGCAAGTTAGTAGAGAAAGAGGGAACATGTAAAACTTTAGACAAAGAAAGTGATGGAGAATGCTGAATGGTCCCTTTTCCAACAATGGAAGAATAGGAGCCATCAGCAATGCGAACTTTATCCTTTCCAGAAGTTGGAGAATATTGGAAGAAAGAGGTGGATAAACCTGTCATATGATCTGTGGCTTCTGTATCAATGATCCAAGGAGTAGAAATTGAAGAAGGTTAAAAGCCTGTAAAAGTTTTACCTGAAGTAGCAAGGTAGGAGTTGGTATGGGTAGTAGAGGAAGCAGTGGTCGAGGCTGTACAAGCAGTAGAAGATTGCAGAATACGTCGCAAAGTAGCGAACTCCTCCTGTGAAAAACCAACGTCTGCAGAGGGTGTGGTGGAAACTATCTCAAAAAGATTAGCCTTTGGTTTTCCCTTTCTTTGTGCTCGTTTTTGCTCAAAATCAACAGGCTTCCCATGTAGTTTCCAACAATTTTCCTTGGTATGATATGTTTTGTGACAGTGCTCACACTTGACAATCTCCTTAGTCGGATCAGATTTAGTGCGAACAGACTGTAAAGCTGATTTCTCCATAATAGGAGTATGAAGCATGGCTAATCGACGACTTTCCTCACACTGAACAAGAGCATAAGTTTGTTCTAGTGTAGGAAAGAGAGAACGACTTAAGACTTGCACTCTGATCTGATCGTACTCCACGTTCAAACCTGCCAAGAAGTCATATACTCGAATCTTATCAATGTGCTTCTTATAAGTCGCCACATCATCTGGATTAGTGGGGTGATAATCCTCATAATGATCCAACTCTTGCCAAAGAGATTGCAACTCAGCATAATAGTGGGCCACAGTCAGTTCCTTTTGGATAGTCTCATGAAGCTTCTTTCATAGCTCATAAATCTATGCATCATTCCCCAACTGTCCATATGTTTTAGTAGTAGCCTTTCAGATTTGGGAAGCACTATCAAGTAATAGATATCCACGGGCAATATTTGGAATCATGGAATTCAAGAGAAATGACATAATAATAGAGTCATTCGAGATCCATTTATCCTGTGAAACACCTGTGGTAGTAGGTTTGATAGTGGTGCACGTAATGTGTCCAACAAGTCCTCTTCCAGCAATAGTCAAGTAAGCAGATCGGGACCAAATCAAATAATTTGTCCCATCAAATCTTACCAAAAGAGGATGAAGAGTGTGGTAATTTTCGGAGCTAGTGGGAGCAGGATTATCATCAATAGTTGTCCTATTGACAAAATCATCTGCAGTTCTTCAGTCTTCACCTTTTGAAAAATAACTAGAATGTCACAGAATGCAATAGCCAAACAACTCAGGACAAAAATTTTCTTTCTTTCCCTCTCTCTCTCTCTCTCTCTCTCTCTCTCTCTCTCTCTCTCTCTCTCTCTCTCTCTCTCTCTAACAGAATAGCAGATTAGAAAGAAAATAAAATGGTTCAGCCAAATATACCAGCTGGTTTGGTCTAAATTTGGAGAGAACCACAATATATTTGGTTTGGTCTAAATAAAAAGAGAAGCAACCATATGGTTTGGCCAAAGAATAAGGGTGCAAGTCGTGTTTCAGACGGACGAAGGGAACCTGGCTAGCGATGGCGATGGGTTGTAGATTTTCGTCGGTGATAATCCATCGCCGTTTTAGAGAAGCAAAGCAGTAGTTGTTGACTCACCTTCAAATTCTTCTACTCCTTTCGCACTCTCGGATTCTCGAGTGTGAAATATAAATCCCCAAACTGAATCGTTGTCATCTTGTTCGGGGTTGCTTCGATGAAGATGAAGGCTGAAGGTGACTTTGGCGGTGATGGTGGAAGACTATGGCAGAGTTCTTCTTCTTCTTTCCCTTTTTTTTTTTGTTCTTGGTGTTGTCGATTTGAATGCAGCGGTACTGAATAACAGCCAGAGAGGGCGATGAGTTTCGATGGTTACTCAATTGGTTTGAAGAACTACCAGAAAAAAAAATGATGGGTTTCGATCCTTTTATGCGACAGAGAAAGCAAGAGAGGCGAGGAGGTAAGTTCGACACTCCTTTCTTTTTTTCTTAATTCCCTAATCGAGGTTAGGCTCTGATACATGTTGAGAAACATATTGGGAGAGTGGCTTATTGATCAATGATCTCAAGCCCTCTATTTATAATTAAGTGGAAAGTATACTATTACAAGGAATAGAATTTTACATGAATACAAACTCTAATTTAACTCCTATACAAACTCTTATTAGACTCCTAATAGAATCCAACAAGTTGGCAGCTCATGCTGCTATACAATCAATTTTAGGTGAATCTAACATAGTAATAGCCTTTCTAAGATTGTCAATTCTAAAACTAAACTTAATGTTGCAATGCATAAGATGAATGATCCTGGCACACCTACGAGTATAAGAAAAGTTTGAGACCTTCTAGGAATTGAAGTTCCAGTTGGACCATTTTTAGCTATTGGAGGCAGTTCCCAAGGTGCAATTTCCACCACTGATGGTGTGACTACTATGAAGGTCTATTGGAGAAAGAATGAGAGGAGGACCCAATGGATCGACTCCTAAATAAATGGTGACAGGCCATGTTCGCAGGTAGATGATGATAGACCGGGACATGGGATATCCGATCGGCACAAGGACCATTGGACTCATGCAGCTAGATGATGCTGTGAGGTCACCAAGTCCGGAGGATGAGGATGAGTCTTAGTCTGAGGATGAGGTGGCACCAGTAGATGAGGGACAGGATGCTATAGATTCTAATGATCAAGATGGAGAGGATGCAGAGATGCATGATGCCAATCAGAATGATCAGGGAATTCCTGCACCACACTTCGAGGTAGGGGGCCATCACATGCTGCTCCAGAGACACTTGACTTATATGCACAGATGCTTTCCATGACTTCCATGCTAGAGAGGATGGAGGTCAAACAGGAGCAGATGTATGAGAGGATGGAGGTGAGGCATGCACAGATAGAGTCCAAACAAGATCGGATGCAGTCTCAGCTCACACAAATTTCTGAGGATATCCGAGCACTTAGAGATCAAAGACGGTCTCCTAGATAGACTTATTGTACTAGGATTTCAGTTATGCTTTTCATATGTAACTTGATGTAAAACTTTCTTAAGTTAATGAAATTCGCCTTTTGTTTCACTTTATTATTATGCATTATTCACCTTCTCTTTTATTGCATTAAGTGATGCTTGTTAAATTATAATTATTGTATATTATTCAACAATTCACTTATGCTTCATTAATTATGTTTCTAGTCCGAGTTATCTATTACTCACTCTAAGAATATGGGAGTCACTTCTGGATCTATGACTCGGGAATGTTCCGTTATAGTTTCTGTGGTTGGGGTTTCACTTGAACTTGGGCTCTGATACCACTCTGTCACATCCACCCAGCCGGTACCCCATTGGGCATACCCAGGTATGTGATCCACAACCCCAAGGATCAAGTATCAAGCAACCATGCCTCCCACATACACGATAACACAATCATGAACAATAATTGATGGGTGTCAAATCCACCAAAGATAATCCTTCTCTCAACTGAGTAGGGTCGAATCCACAGAGATTGGTGAAGATTTATTCCTTGATAAAAATGGGGGGGTTTTGAATCAATAAACTAAATAAAAATAAACGGATGCAGTAATTAATAAGAAAATCAGAATAATAAAAGCTTTCAATCAAGATTGAATTTCAGTATTGATTCTCTCAATTGATCATTAACTTAAAAACAAAACTTTAATTTCAGGTAGATTGGTTATGGTCATTGAGGACCTCTAACAACCAATCTTTCCCTACTTTATTGACAACCTTCGGATCTATCCTTTGGGCTGCGTTTGTTTGCAAAGGTGGGGAGGGAAAAAAGGGGTGGGAAAAAAAATATGTGGGTCCCATGTGTAGTGGGGTGAGGGAGAAGAAAAGGAAAGGAAAGGGTTTTGTGGAAACGTAATGGTGGTGGGTCCAACTTTTTACTTTTCCCAACTTTCCCACAAAGTCCCACCAAATATGTAGGGTTTTAAAATGGCTTGGGGTGAGAAAGTTGGGGTGCCACAACAGCAGACAAGTTTCCTTGATTCAAGGAAACTTGTCTCTCACTTTCCCTCCCCAACCAACCAAACAATCTACCATTTTTGGGATTTAAGGAAAAAGTAAGAAATCTACACTCTTTTCAAGAATTTTCCCACCCCACCTTTATTCCAGCAAACAAATGCAACCTTGAGTTATTCCCTAATTAATAAACATAACCTTCGATCTGTCCTTTGAGTTATGTCTATTAATCGCATAAAAAATGAAAGACCCAATCCCTAGTCAGTAAACCCGGAAAAACCTTGTTTATTTAAACTAGGACATACATTCTCATAGCAAACTCTCTAGGGCATTGATTACCCATTCGAGCATGCTATTTGTCACTTTTATGAGAATAATAAAAATTATTCTAATTGACTAGGTATTGTATTAACCATCAAACAATAGATCTCTTGTCTAAGGATTAATGCAATATCATAATAAACATGGAAAATGCATAAATACCTGAGAATTAAAGAAAACTAATAATCCGAAGTCTCACAATTGGCGAAAATCAAACTTCCATTAATCTTGATCGAAAGATGAAATTAGCTAGACATGGAAAAGAAAAATAAAGAAATGATAATAGAAAACATTGTGCCGTTCTTCCTCAGAACTATGGCTTCCTCTTGTTGTAGCTTGTGTGCCTCAATCTCTGAAAATGCGTTTCTTCTTATAAGAGATTTCTGCCAATTCTGCATCCTTCCAATTTTGTCATTTCCACTGTTCGCTTTAGCTATGCAATTCTTCCCAATTCAGTTGTTTCCTTTCTTTCTCCTTGCCCATTTGATTATTTCCATCTTCCTCTTTGCCAATGCAATGGTTTCTAATTTAATCACATTCCAATTCAGCTTCTTCCTTAGATGTCTGATCGCAAGAGAGGACGAAATATTTGCTTGTTGAATTAAGACATTTCACAAAAATACTTCTGATTTGGACAAAATCAAATCTCTAGCTTTGGACATAATTAAATCATCCATCTTAATTTGGGCATGATTCTTTGATTTGATTTAAATGTGGCAATATGGTTGTAGCCATTCTTTTTATGGATTTGATATCCAAATGCTATAATCTATCTATATTCAAATAAAACAACCAATTAGTCTCTTTAAAATACATAGGATTTGATATAATATTAATGCAATTAAGTGACCTATCAATAATAATCAAGTAAAAGCATATAATAAGAGAATCATGGATAAGATAAACAGATAATCAGAATGCAGAATGAAATGATACCATAATATATATCTAAAAAAAGAGAGAGAGTGAGCGGAAAGTCACTTCCCCAATGGCAGCGGAAAGTAGTCAAACAAGTTAAGGTTACATGTCCAAAATTTAAAGAGTATATCAATGAAAGTTAAATTACAAATCCAAGTTCCAGAATAACAGCATAAAACCTAGGCTAAGGTTTCCTCGGTCTTATAAAATGTGTCCTCATAAACATAAAAACAAAAAATAAAAATAAAAAAAGAAACCCAGCACGACCACTCCCACACCAGTACCGGACTAATCCTGGTACGAAGCGTGATCCTCTTCGATACCCTCACCGTGATCTTCATAGTAGCTACTACCCTGAGGGTAGTATGACTCATCATAGGGTGCCTCGTAGGACATGCCATCAGTCTCTTCAAAACCTACAGAATAGTCTAACAAAACAATTGCACAAAAATGAATGAGTTCAAAAGAACTCAGCAAGGCAATTATTCCATAATACATAAACCATATATCACAAGTCATAACATGATGCAAGATGATATGAAACACATTATGCAAATATAATTCTAACTCTACACATGCTTGTCTCTATGGTAGACATGCTTTAAGTACTCATAGCACCATACTTCTTTGGGTAGGTCTCAATCACTCAAGCCGAGGAATTGGGTCCTGCATCCCTCGGGACAAATCCATGGCTGGGGTTGAAGTCATCGCTCTCTCACATCACCATTTGGTCTAAGTATTGGTGCATGTTGTCACATCCTCCCAGCCGGTACCCTACCTGGCATACCCGAGAGTGTGATCCACAGCCCGAAGATCAGGTATCGAGTAATCAACCTCCCACATAAACAATAACATAATCATGAACAATAATAATAAAAGTGCGGAAGATAAACCATAGATCCAAATAAGGAAAGAATGAATCATATATATAAATCAGAGTACTAGATATAATCAGAGTGTCTAAAACAGATAAGTAAAGTGAGGCAAAATCCCACTCTACAACCAGAGGAAAAGTAGTTCTAAAAGAGAATAAGCAAGACAAAATCTAATCTCAGGAGCAAGTACAATGGGTAACTAAATTGTTCTCCACTTTATAGACAACATCCCTATAAGTATAAATCTCATAAACAAGACAAGGGTGCTTCCACTCAATGGTCGGACAAGCATCGACGGAGCATAACCACTCGCGGGATCTTCGGGTAATTGTTGTAACCGCAATCACCTTCCCGGAGATATGCCTCTTCTCCTTGCGCTTCTTCATAGGGGCCGTCATAATATTCGCACAGTAGAATAGTCTAACAAACATTGTACAATAAAGGAATAAGTTTCAAAGAAACTCAAGAAGGCGTTAAATCCATAATAACATAAATGGCAAGATTTGAACAAACATAAATGCAAATGGTATGAGACAAGCAATGAATGAATGAATCTAACCCTACATATGCTGGTCTCTATTGCGGACATGCTTTAAGTCATAGCACCGACTCTAGGAAAGTCTCAATCACTCACATCAGCTGGTAATGGGTCCGGCATCCCTCGGGACATTCCATGGCTGGGGTTATAGGTCACCACCTCTCACATCACCATTGGTCTAAGTACCGGCGCATGTCGGGTAAAGCCTAGCCAAATGCAAGTCTTCTACCGACATCAAGTCGATCCAGATACATCCATTCCTCGTCCCCGACGATCCTTTCCGGTATCCTTCACATTAGAGTCCTCATAGTCCCCGACCACGGACTCACAACCCTATTGATCATCCACATATGGTAAACGGGAAGCTCTCACGCCTCTCACGGGTTGGTTACCGGCTTGAGCGCCCGTGAGCCCAAGTCTAACCATAGGCAACCCACCAATAAATGGCCCCCACAATGTGATTCCCGCCTCTCACGGGTGGTTACCGGCTTGAGCACCCATGAACCCCATTGCACGATGGGTCGTCGGTCTCAATACCCCTCCGATTAGGGTCCGACATAACGGGACATCCTAGCCAAACACTACTAGACAACCTAGATATGTCATCCAATAGTTTAGGAAGGTGTCCAGAGGGCATCTCCGGAAACATCCCATAATATTCCCGTAGTAGTCCAAGGACGAAGTGTCAAAAGGACACCTCTCCTCCAAACCATACTAAGCATACACATGCATCAATTCAATCATCACATATATGGTAACTCATATATGGAAAGAAATCAATAATTACAACACTTTGTATATAATTGGTAAGTAAATCATACATGAGTCAATTCAATATGAATAAGTAATGCTACCGATATCAAGATAGTACCACAGAGTATAACATTATAAGAATCTAATTAAAGAAATAAATTAACAAGATTCAAATATAGAAACTAAGATATGCAATTTATGTTGTTAAAGAAGTAACCATCCTTACCTATAACTCGCAAAGGAATCCTAAGAAATCAAGTAAGATCTTGGCAAACTTGAGAAGAAGGTCCTAAACAAGTGTATACAACATATTAGGAAAGATCCCTAACGAAAAGATACCAAAACATCCAACACGGACCAACCTGGAGTTGCGACTCATTGGTCGAGTGGATTGGTCGACGGTCTAGTCACCAATGTAGACAAGAGCCTAAAAAAACAGAGTTTTAAGATATAAAATCCGAATTTGGTGGTTCAAAAGGGTACTAATCAAGGGGTAAACACACGTAGTATCCAACAATAGGGGACCTCAAAACACTAATCGAATCAAGCCATCAAGATCCAAATTAGGAAACAAAAAGTACCAAATTAGATCACCCATGGATCTTGAAGAATTCAAGATAGAAATCAAAGACAAGAACAATAGGAGAATGGATCATTGCCGGTAAAAGTATCATGAAAAGCATACTTAGATTCAAGAAAATAGACCTAAGAGTATAAATCTAAATAAGGAAACAAAACCTATCATATATGTAACTACATGATTCATGAAGAAAACATGGTATGGTAGAAGAGAAACAACTAGAGATTGATAGATCATGGATCATGAAAAGAAAACACAGCAATTGACTACTAACATGACCAATATAGAAGATCCAAGGAGATCAATTCAACTAAGAAGTTAAACAAAGACTAGATCATGGTTGATCATGATTCCTTCAAAGCTTGCAATGATCATGGTTAAGATCATTGTTTTAGCCATTAATCTTAGGATGATCATGAGAGACAAGTCCAGAGATGTTTGCAACAGAGAATGCAGCATCTCCTCCACGCCTCAACTCAAAAGGAAAGAAAAACAGAGATGGAGGAGAAGAAGAGAGTGTAGACATACCTTGATGCAAAGGAAGAGTTTTGACGAAGATCCGCAAGAAAATCACCAAGGATGCAAGGGAGATGACGCAGAGGCTGCGCTCCAAAGAGTTTGGAGGCAGCAAAACGAAGTAGACTCGAGATTGGACTAAATAGAGCAAGCAAGACCAATTGCCAAAGACAGACCCATTGGTCGAGTGGATTGGTCGAGGTCCGCGACCAACCGACCAAGCAACAAGAATTCCAAAACAGGGAATTGAAGGCCCATCAAACCAACCTAAAGGGGTTTGCACACATATCAAGTGACTTACCTAATAGGTAGAAATGCCTTCAAACCAAGATGAGAGCACCCAAGTCCATCAACTAACCGATCTTCATCAAGATTCAGTTCCATAAATAGAACTCCATCAACCCATGGATTCAAAGCCGACACCAAGTCCTCCACTAGGATGGCCCAAAGTGACTTTTACTTTACTTGGTCACCTGGACCTACAAATAACAAGGTTTCCGGTCAAGGTTAGGGCTGGGTTTTCACATGTCACGGTAAAGCCTAGCCCAATGCAAGTCATCCACTCAGTCATATCATTTCAGATCCAGATACGTCCATTCCTCGCCCCTAGCGATCCTTTCTGGTATCCTTCACACTAAAGTCAGCATAATCCCGGATTATGGACTCATCAACCCTATTGGTCATCCACAAATAGTAAACGGGAAGCTCTCACGTCCTCTCACGGGTTGGTTACCGGTCTCGAGCACTCGTGAGCCCAAGTCTAGCTATTTGCAACCCTACCAATAAATGGCCCCTTTCAGGTATCCGTAGTATGATTTATGTCCTCTCACGGGTTGGTTACCGGTCTTGAGCGCCCATCAAACCACACTACTACCACAGGTCATTCTGTCTCAATACCCTTCCGATTTGGGTCTGATACGATAAGGACATCCTAGCCATACATCTAGACAAGTCCTATGTATGTCATCCAATAATTCGGGAAAGTGTCGATGGGCACCTTCGGAGAACATCCGATACTATTCTCTCCAATGTCCAAGGACAAAAATGTTGGAAGGACATTCCCCAATCCCAAATCATACTTAATCAGTCACATGCTCAATTCCATTATATCATACATGATTGATATTTCATCATATAAAAAGAGATATAATGTAACACGATTGATCACATATGTCATTATCAAAAGAAGTAAGCATGGTAATTCAAAATGATATATAACATGGTACTACTATTATGAAGTGTATACAACAGTCACAAGATGTCTCAAATATTACTAGGAAAGTAAATCTATCACATTTCAAACATAGTGGCAAGATTCACATAATTCATGTAATTATGACCATAACCGTCCTTACCTTGATTGAATCGGAAATAATACCAAGTGTCAATAGAAAAGTCCCCAAATCAGTGCTTGTACCCTAGATAACATATGTGCAACATTAGAGAAGGAAACAATCAAATTGAAGATCAAATGGAGCAAAGATAGAGTCGTTGTTCTCAGCTGGTTGAGTGGCTGGTTGACTAACTCAGTCGACCAAGATGAATAGTAATGGACAGCATAGTGATTTTGGTCCAAAACCGATATTCCGGGGCTTGGATCGATCCGAAACTTGGAGGGAATGATTATAACAATATAAGAACAATATACAACAAGTATTAACATGATCTAATGGTCCAATTAGGAATACCCAAATTGAAACCCTATGTTCTATATGCTAAACATCAAGAATTGAATTGGAATTTATTGCAATGACAAGGAATGATGGGGAATTAGCT